>NC_090729.1:148268001-148278001 GCF_036898095.1 Palaemon carinicauda
TGATTAACCATAAAAAAATTAAGGAACGATTTTTCAAGATTTATTTTTTTTATTCATTGTACAGTATATTCATCTCTTTTCGCTCAAATCCTTTTAACTTCGTTGTAGCAAAGACTTAAATGAATTAGAAATATTCTTACACAGGAAATTTATCCAAGTAATCCCACTGATTCTATATGCCATAGTGTATCGCATATTTCCTGTCTAAAAAATAAATAAAATAAGTGGTAACGTTTCAAAGTATCTGGTATTTTCAAGTTTATTCCTACTTTTTATTTCCTGAGAGAGAGAGAGAGAGAGAGAGAGAGAGAGAGAGAGAGAGAGAGAGAGAGAGAGAGACTTGGTTAGTATAAGAGGTCGCCATAATTAGGTTTCATGTTTAGTTAACGCATGTTTCAAAAATTTGAATAAATGTTACTTTATCACAATAACCATTTATTGTTATGATAAAGAAGATGCCCCGGGTTAATTCCGTATTTAAGTTTCATTCATAAAATAGTCATCAAAAAAATACTAAATATTCATTCGCGGACTAATTCATAACATGAGTATTGTTATTGAAGTGTCATTATCGAGACGAGATTAATGTCTGTTGAAAAGCTAGATCGGCGTTGGCATAACGCCAGCTTAATCTGACGACAACACTCTTCAATACACTTGTTGTTTCCAGGGATGATTTGGTATTAATCCTACTTTACAATGATATTGTGTGAACAAGGATTCAGATAAATGGAAACTAGATTTCATTACTATTATTATTTAACTACAATTGTCCACTGCTACAGCGCCATTAATTTTATAGGATTTTTTTTTATTAATAATCTGTATTTCTATAGGGGAACAGGTATATGCCATCATATTTTTCTTTCTCATCTGATCATGTTAAATACTGCAAACTAAAATTATTAGATTTTTCTAATGCGAACGCGGTTCTCAAGAAAGTAAGTTCCGAAAAACGATCTTTAATGAAGGTTGGCAAAAAGTAATCTCCAGAAGGATGATCTTATCCAGTAATGTCTCTCTCTCTCTCTCTCTCTCTCTCTCTCTCTCTCTCTCTCTCTCTCTCTCTCTCTCTCTCTCACACACATCGCATATTGATCCTTACTGCCAACATGTTAGGAGAACTGTATATAATATATTTGAATATCTGTCGAAATTCATGGTAGATAGTATTTTCTCTTTCTTGTGATGGGAGCCACTGTTGTTAAACTGTCTTTCTGGCCGATTGGACAGAAATAGAGAGTAGCTATAGTCAATTTTTTTTTTAATGATGCATATTGGCACAAATACCATCATTGTTTTCAAATGATTACCAAGTAATGTGAATCAAAACGTATTTACTAATCTAAATTTCTCCCTTAGATATAGGTTTTGTCAATAAATAATGTTAAATAATTAGATATATCATAAAGTATCGTGATGGTAAATCTAAATATAATAACACCCGCCGAAGTCTACGACAGAATAAAAATCACAATTAAACTAATTCATAATTCCACCGCGGAGTTACAATCTCCCTTCCATTCTCTTTTAGCTGTTTAATAGCAGAATGCTTGTTTTACCAGGACCCACTCTAACCGAACCACTATTTTCACCACGAGTTAATTTTATCAATTCCACGTTTTTAGTAGATTCTGGTATTCAAAGTAAGCTTATAATAACATGTTTTTCTTTATTCTTAGTGTAATTTGTCTCGATTTGTGTTGAAATATATGAAAAGTAACAAAATTATGCAGCTTGCATCCGAAAACAATCTCCTGTCGTTGACTTTGGTGGGTGTTGTTATTAAATTTAGATTTACCGTCACGATACTTTATAATATATCTATTTAATTAACATTATTTATTGACAAAACCTATATCTAAGGGAGAAATTTCGGTTAGTAAATAAGTTTTGATTCACATTACTTGGTAATCATTTGAAAACAATGATGGTATTCGGACAAAAATACTTCCGACCAATTAGCTATAAGGAAATTCTCCGAGCTAAAATGATACCCCTGAGAGTTGGTGCCAATATGCCTCGCTAAAAAAAAAAAAAAAATTTGACTATAGTTCTGTTGGTCAGAAAACTGTTTCAACTTACTTTGCTGTATAAAAAGTCAAAGAAAGAAAGTTAGAAGAAATGAAAGGAGAAAAGAAATTAAAACAAATCTTAAAATGATGTTACAAGTCTTTAATACTTCTAGATAATAACCATGACCTAAAAAAAACATTGGGAAATGGGCAAGGTAATGAGGACTATACCTTCCAACGGTTGATGATGACCTTTCACTAATAAACAGCTTCGATATTTGAGAGGTAATAATCGGTGAAATGACAAGACTGATAAACGAAGGAAGTATTGCGATTAAATTCTTCATTGTTAGGAAAGGAAATATCAATAATCCTAATGAGCACCTTTTCAATCTTTAAGCCTCTAAACAGCTGTGTGCTCTACTGTAGGATTCGTTTTAAGTGAAGTCCGTTTGCTTTCAAATCCCTTGTTATATTTGAAATAACCAGGCAGCCAACAATAAGACAAGCATTTTAATCAACTTATTTTATCCATGAGTTTTTTTTGCAAAATGAGCAACCAGTGCAATCTCATTATTGCACTTACAATGCAATGCCAACTTCTTGATCTTGGAGTCAGATCACGTGGCTAAGTTCTTTGGGCAATAATTATTTTTCGTGGGAATGAGTATTCTTGATTGTCTGCATTTATGAAGGAGCACCAATAGACGAGGCAAAACCTGATTAATATCACCCCCTCCCCCTTTTCAGAAGTCTTCTTTTGTCATTGGGTTTTCCTTTCACTAGTGACGAAGAGATGCCTGTTTCCATAAGCCTCAAGATGAAACTCGCCGCCTGAATGAGATTATTGAACCGCGTGTGATAAGGGTGGATTTATAATAACAATTGTCCTTTGCATTCGTGTTGATTTCGCTTGATAGAAAATGAGTTCTTTTGTGAAATATTCCTATAAATATCAAAAGTATCCTATTTATCCGTTGGAAAATTGGCCGAACAACTAATAAAAGCTCCTTTAATATTAGGTCTGACGCAGCCGAGTAATATTGAAAGAAATGAAGGATCCGAATCCCCTATGAAATGATTCAGCATCTTTTTAAAGGAAGGGGAAATTATCAGTGATAAATTATATCGCAGTACGTTAATTCTCTCTCTCTCTCTCTCTCTCTCTCTCTCTCTCTCTCTCTCTCTCTCTCTCTCATGCCATCATGTTCCTCAAGGCAATCGCTAATCTTGTGCTGACGCAAATATCGAGCAAATATAAGGACGCCTTTTCCCTGGGTATCACGAGTCGGTATGCGAATGGATTAGTGTCTAATGTTCCGACTATTACGGTCTTTCATGTTCCTTTCAGTACAAAAAGGACTTTAATTTTAAAAAGTAAAAAGAAAATTAATAAAGAAATAGCATTAGTATAGCATATAATGTATATACTCGTGGGATGTAAGGGCATTACACTGAGTTCCAATTAAGATCCAAAAATACTGTCTTTTTCATAGTCTCTGTGGCGAAGTGGAATACTTTGCCCAGGGATCTTGATGTTTATCCATTCTGCCATAAAACTCATTCCAAATCACGCCTTATCGGATTCACAAAGGAAGGAATCGCGTCTACATTATAGTGTACTTTGAACACTTATATTTACACTGTGAGTTGCAATACAAACAAGGCTTGCGTAGCTTAAGACGCGAATAGAGGGAGAAGTCAATATCGGTTTGTTTACATTTAATCGGTCTGTACAGCAAGGGTGTGGATCTGTCTTCTGGTCGGGTAGCCTTAATTACTTTAGTTCCTGAAAGACGTTTCATAGTTCATAGTAATGAAACTGAATTGCAATTTCAAGAATGGGGATATAAATGCTTGCTCAAATTGTGAGCGTTAATTAAATCACGTGGAAGAGTTTCTTTATAGCTTCTAAAGTTATTGGGATTCTTACTAATGTTGTGATAATACAGAAATACGATTTGAGGAATAAATCAAAAGGATTGTAGATAGATTGTTTATTTTTTTTCTTCAAAGCATCACTTGATTAAATAAAATATATATTCATGACCACCGGTATTTTATACACAGAGCATTTTAATTTTATATATTGTAACACAAAACAAAGCACTTCCGATCATCTCTTAATATGATTAGCATCATTCATTAAGATGAAACATCGTAACATATCCAAATACATTGACTCATTTTGTCCATCGAAGTTCGTAAAACATTAGCTCACCAGAAGATTAGTTTTGAAATGTGTTTTCGTAAACAAAATCTAACTTTCAATTTAAAAATCCTTACAGAAGTTAGGACTTAAGCAATGCATAATCCTTACCAAGAAGGAAATATGAATAAATCTAAAAGTAAACATCTCTTTGAATAAGGCTTTTCTTCTATTGTAGAAAGCCATGTCCACGATATCTAAATCTGCGAGTCTTTGCATCGCCTGTCCTTGTATACACGCGATAAGGACTTGTAGTATAAAGGTAAACAGATATTATGCGCTCAAAATTGTATACCACGAATCTACCCTACAAAATAGCCGTGTGTACCTTACTTTTTTTTTTTTTTTGCTTTTGCTTTGAAGGAATTTTGAAATGACTAGGAAGCCAACAATAGGACAAATGCTTAATATCATGGTTATATGTTTTAGACTATAACAAGATGGGACATCAATGCGGGGTAACTATTGCAATTATCTCAAACTGGACCTTCGTGGCTTAGCCATATTGTTTGGGCAATATTTTCCTTTTCCGTGGGAATTTAAACTCTTAATCGTCTGGATTTATAGAGGTAGTGCCTATGAATATGACACTTTGATTAATATACCAGCACCCCCACCCCCACCCCCCCCCCCTTTTTTTAAAAAAGCTTTACTTTGTCTGCGAATCTGTGGGATTGAAGTTTGCAATGCAAACCATCCTTTTGACCCGGACGATGTTATTGGACAGCGTCGATTGCAGAAGTCTGCCTATTACGATACACTGATTTCATTTACTAAGATCCTTGCGAGTTGTGTTGCTAAAACTAAGATGAAGAAAAAATTAAGATATTCTATTGTGAAATACTCTTATAGAGAAATAAAATATATTTTGTAAATACATAGGCACGAAGGAACTGTATCTTAATCATGAACCTTTCAGGACAGGACTGTCGCAAACGAGTAGGATTAAAAAGAAAGGAAGATGTATCGGAACCAGTTATGGAACGATGGAGTTTCCTCTTAAAAGAAGCGCAATAATCAGTGGTATCTCTCTCTCTCTCTCTCTCTCTCTCTCTCTCTCTCTCTCTCTCTCTCTCTCTCTCTCTCTCTCTCTCTCTCTCTCTCATTCCGTTGTCTGCAACTCGAGGCAATCGTGAATTCTGTACTGGCACAGATGTCTAGCAAATATAAGGACGCCTTTTCCCTTCGGGGCCACGAATCAGTACAGTATGTTAATTGATTGACGAATGACTAACAAAGACTGATGTCACGACGGCAACGATTATTATTGTTCATTGCGGTACTAAAGTGACTTTCACCTTGAGGTAAAAAGAACAGTAGTTAACAAAGAAACAGTATAAAAATAACGTTTATACACGTGGCACATAAGGGGATTATAGAAGGCCCAAAATAACAAGTTCGTTTTTCTTTTTCTCTGTGGTTAGTGTAATACTTGGCTAGGCGATACCGACGTTTATACATCCCGCTTACAATATAGCTCTTAACGCATACCTAACCTTTTCTTGAAACAAGGATCCATGTTTAAATTATCGCTTACTTTGACCACCATGTTTATACTACGACTGGTAATACACACCACGCTTATCTCAATAGAGGAACAGAGAAAAGTCAATATCGGTTTGCTTACATTCAATAGTTCTGGAACAATGATATGGACTGCAGCCAAGACTTGAGTTTGTCTCTAGTTCGGGTGGCCTTATATACTCGAGTTCCTGAAGGATGTTTCACAGTTCAGAGGAATGAAACTAAATTGCTATTTCAAGTATGGCTTTAGGAGTTTTGATCAATTTTCTGAGCGCCATTTAATCAAATCACAAGTGTTTCATGAACTTTTATCATTACATTTTTCAATAGTTTTTGTTTGTGGTGGATGTTTTAATAATACTAGATTATGATTTAATAAAATGCGCCCAAAACTTGTTTACTTCTTTAATTTGGTTCAGATCATCACTTGATTAAATGCGATCCATATTTATAGTCATAGTCTATATAAAGAGTGCCGTGTGTCTTGTTATTCATGAAAGGATTTTTTTTTTCTTTTATAATGCTACGCTAAATTTCAATGACATGAAATATATGTTGATAATCTTATCGTATCCAAATACTGGAACTCTGTTTATGTCTATCTAGGGTCATTGAATAGTAGATCCCCAGAAAAATACTTTTAAAATGTCTTCTTAGGAAACAAACTTTTTACTTATGATTCAAAAATGCTTCCATAGATAAGGAAGGAATTAGGCCTTTGGAACAGCGTGGTATTGAACGAACACATTTAAAATGCTAATGACTATAAATGGATTATTATGAGGCAAAACAGTTTTTATGTTAAAGTAACCAAGATACATTCTGCTCACGTTTAAGAAAGAAATGCAGTTCGTAGTTTTGAATAAAAAGCGTTGTATATGTCTTATCATAATTCAACATTCAGTGAGTATGTCATACTCTAATATCAATCCTCACAGGAAGGTATATAATGTGTTTTCATTTTAGTAATACTTTGTGTAAAAATCATTGACTTGTATTAACTCGTATGTCCACTATCATATCATGGGTTCAAAGTATAGAAAGACAATTACAAACAATCATACTGGCATTAAAGCCAAAACGAAATATTTCACCTCATTTCTATACCATTATTATACAATCAAATGCGTGTCAGACTATTGCACAAGTTACACGATCTTGTGGATACTACCTGACTAAGTATACAGTACAAACTGGACTAAGTTCGCTTACGGTCCGAGTCACGGGATAAGTTAACTATAGTTTCTCAGATCGTTTGAACAATGTGGCTGACTAGTGAATATCGAGGATTTCGAAGCTAAATGTAGCTTGCTTTGAAAATAGTCATTAGATAATCTTTGTGATATTGGAGAAGTCAAAAATTATTTTGTAGTGCACAGATATACTTTTGAAGCTTTATTCAACAGTTGAATAGGATAACAGCCCATATCATAGATTCATTTCTGAATATTATTTAAAGCGTACATCTAGCTGTTCAATGGGTTTTGCATTTAAGGGAGTTTATTCTTTAAACTTTTGTATTCTTCCGGGTAAATCTTTTCCTTCTTACTGTCTTTCTTAATCCTCTTAGAGACCGTTTCACGGTGCTGATAACTTTACAACGTAGAGTAACACATGTCTATATTTTGAGCAATAGCAATCACAACTCAACAAAGAATGCATGGTTACAAAAACTTCTAAAGACTCCGCAAGAGATTATTCATTTTGGTGCTGCCCGGGGAGTGGAAAAATTTGGCTCTGGCCAAGGTTGGGAAAAGGGGGGGAGCGGGCGTTGAGCCCTGCAGTCAACGGAAGGGCTGAAAATTTTCATCGCACCAACAAAGCAGCTTTGATGTCCTGCTTTAATGACTCCAAATGGTTTACTGAGCTTCCTTGGGTCCTCCTGGGATTAAGGAACATTCCTAAGGATGGCCTGGATGTCTAAGCAGCTGATATTGTATATGGTGACCCATTGGTTGTCCCTGCTGATTCTTTTTTCCCCGTCTGCAACCTCCTCCTGACAATCTCCAGCGCCTAAGTTATGTTATGGGAAAATTTTCTCCCTACCGCCAAACGTACACGCCCCCAGCTAAGCAACATATACAGAAAGATTTAAACACCATGACACTTGCTCTGTCGCGAAACTGAAAGCTATCCATTGATAGACTAAAACCTGTGCATCTCCTGCAAGATGATTAGCTCACAGTTCGCCTCTCTTGGACAGTGTGCCCTATTTCACACTTATGTCTTTTTAGGGGGGAGGGAGCTACCAACTGCACGTGTTTCATACACACGCATCCCTGTAACACTATTGTTTTTTTTATCTCTTGCTCTCTCTCGCACTGACAAAAGAAAACCTGTTTAAGCTTACCATTGCATGTTTCACATTGTTGGATTTTTTGTCATGTTGCCCTCAACCGTTTATATAAAAGCACTTTATCTTGTTGACTAAACTTACTTACATTGAACTCTCCTATCTGTTAATACTTAATAGCTACCTTGCGACAGAGCAATCGAAGGGCAATCCTTCATCTTTCGTCAGGTTGACATGAATTAGTTTCCATGCAATCTCATTTCTTCATTTATAAACTCTCTCTCTCTCTCTCTCTCCTCTCTCTCTCTCTCTCTCTCTCTCTCTCTCTCTCTCTCTCTCTCTCTCTCTCATTTTTATCTGATTTTGTGTTGACTATTTTCAACCCATTATGAATCATGATTTCTCAATCCAATTTTAAAATGTAATAAAACCAAAGTGGTCGGAAGTTTAAATGGATATTGTTTCCACATCACTCGATATTAGCAGAATGTCTTTACCAGCCAATAAGCTCGACTGAGGAGACTTTTGAAGCAAAGTCGTCGAAGCTGAAACGTAAAGATTAAATTTCATTGTTCCAATTATCTCTAGTTGATGACTCTTGACCAGAGTTTATTAGCGACCACCCGGCTGATGTGAGTTGTCAATTGCTCTTTTCGTTGCTGTTCCCAGTTGCTCATTGCTGGAAAATTCTTTATATGGGAATTTTAGTAACAGGAAAAATTGATAATGCATTCTGGTTCTGTTTACTTTATTTACTTACGAAATTACATTCGTTTCCATATGAACATGTAAAAAGATTTTTTATTAACGAGAATTAACACAAAAAATAATTTTTATTCAATTTCAAGAAGTTCTTGTTTAGCATTTGCATTAATTTAAAAAAAAGAAAAATCTTCGAATCAACTTGCATTTGTTTTTAGTGCTTGCTTTACTGATATTTTGTAAAAGCCGGAAATAGAGAGCAATCATTTCTCTGGTAGTCAATTTCCGTCCAATCTCCTGATCCGTTTGGGTCATCAGAAGATGCAAATTGCAAAAGAACTGTATTTTCTCCGACATAATATATAATATTTGGTTTTTCACTTCATGCTTCCTTGATGTATAATTCGCATTGTATAGTGATTTAATCAAAGAGTTGAATTTGGAAATAGATATGAAGTCAGAATATTTTGAAATAACGAAAATTTTTATCCATGAAATGACATACAGTAATGGAAAGCTTTTTACCATTTACAAAAAAAAAGAAAAATAAAATCCGCATCAGATCCTAATCAGAGCCATAGGACGTAAACATATATTTTATATTTTTTTCCCCCTGAACTTTCGACGATCGACTCATTGCCAAGATTTATAAGCTTTTTTTTAACGATTCAAGTGATGTAAAGTAAATTTACTATTTCTAGTTGTTAGTTACACCTTCAAACGCTACCTTTACCTTGTCTACAAGTAAACTACAAGTAAACCCTTGTTGACAGGAAGGTATAGGATATTTGACTATGGAGTTTATCTGCTTATATAAATTACTGTATTCTAATCCTGGTTTATGCATTTAGCTTTCAACGTCGCTTACGTGCGAAGTTTTAATTAAATTTGAAATTAATTAAATAGGAAGGCACACTATTTTGGTATCAAATGTGCTTTTATTGCCGTGCGTTGGCTGTTTTAAAAAGTTTCCAGTAATCTATGTATTAAGTGTTTAGTATTTGTTTAAACATAATACGCTTCTAGAAAGATTTGATGGGAACTAAACTCAAATATCAAGGAGACTAGTTTTGTTTTCGAAAATTTCCTCTTAGGAAGCGAAGGAAAAATATCTATGATTTTTCATAATTTTTGTATTTTCCTTGAATCGCTCCTTGATTATTTATCAGATCTACGCAGATTAGAAATTAACGATTTACTCAAATAATTTTTCTTTGATCTATGAATTTAAAACAACTCGTGAAATTAAAAATGGCC
>NC_090729.1:148290501-148303001 GCF_036898095.1 Palaemon carinicauda
AATGTTGAACGTTTTGTGTATAGTGTTATTCTGAAAATAGAAATAGTAAAGGCATGTGGAGATCTGATTTAAAAACCCAAGAATGTAGTGTTTAACGATTATGCAGGGAAAGGAATACCCTTTATTTCGTTAGAGCACGGATTGTATCAACGTATCAGTGAACTTGATTATACAACAAATTGATACAGAATGGGAATCAGATATAATATAGTAATGATGATTAAAGCATTAAACCATTGTTAATGTGAATCTTCGAAACATAGGTAAAACAGGAGAGACGTTGATAGTTTAACTGTTTTGTATATGATGAAGGAAATGTTATGTATTGGGCATTGCCAGTGTCCTATTAGAAACGAAAAAGGTTAAGAGGAATTTTGTGTTGATGTTTGAATATTATTACTCAAATCTAACGAAATTTGTTAATAAAAAAATGGCCAACGATTTCTTAATGAGCAATTTTGAAATTTGATAAATGGAATGCGCAGAGAATATAGATCACCTATCGAACAATAACCTCTTGACTGAGAGTTCGTAAATTATAATGAGAGTGAGAGAGAGAGAGAGAGAGAGAGAGAGAGAGAGAGAGAGAGAGAGAGAGGGGTGAGATTACATGTACATGTCGGAAAGTAGTATTATACTATTGATACAAAAATAACACAGGGTGATAATCAGGATAAGTAATAAGCTGCGTATGTTTACATCAGTATATAGCTCGTAATATAAAGTTTTATAAAGGGAAATGAAAATACGTATATGCCTTTTTTTCTCTTATGTCATATATACAAGATACATATATTTCCATGTATTAGTTTAATACTTACCGTGAAAAAAAAATATATATATTTGGTCAAAATTTATGTATTCATAAATCAAGCGGCAAAAATTTTGACCAGAAAAAACCTTGACCAGATGAAAGTCTTCCTGAATTTGAAGGTAATTTTACTCGATAATATTGGATGATTTTAATGCATAGATGTTTTAAATCTCTTAACGTAAAATTATTAATTCAAAGTTTTATCTTCATAAAATCAATTTCAACTTAATGTAGCTAGTGTTTTCAAGAAAGTAGTAACAAAAATAAATTCCTAATAAAGAGGAGAGAAACTAGTGACTTTGGACTAGTTGGGAAATTAAGGTAAAATGATTTTAAAAGACTTTTGTAAAACATGGTGTGTCTAGTATCTTCGATATAATAAATATTAGAATTACGACAATCAAAACGGTATAATATTTATCGTATAATGTTAATGGTCTTCCAAGGCCAGTATCTGTTTATGTAGTAATTTTATAATAATGCCATTTGTTGAATAATTATCGTGAAAAGTGTGTGTATAAATGAAGGATTGACCCAGAACAGACAGATCTGTTGTGACCTCTTTTTCATTTCTGAAATTGAATGTTCTCTGTACCTGGAAATCCTGGACATGAAACAAAGATCATTACATTTTTTTTTTTTTTTTTTTTGTGCGTGCGCACGTGCGTGCAGAGTTTTATATTTTGTGAAAAAGTCTAATTCTATTTTGAAATGCAATTTTGTCCTGAATATCGTTGTCTATTGTTCATAATGCATAGCTGCTTTAATTGATTTCGTAAAAAAATCATGTTTGTTTGCATTCAAAGCAGATTCCAAATACGCAAATATATTTAGGTTCTCACTTAATGTTAACAGACTCGATTTCTTCTTTCGATATCCTGATAGGGCCTACCTAATGTAAACTATCTCTGCTCAAAGACGACTTGAAGCCTCTTTCCATATATGTAATTTATATTGCATGAAGTTGCTGGTGTACCAACCGTGTGTCACACGATCGTACATAGTAACGACATTTCATTTTGTGTATATATTATGCTTGTATCTTCGCTCTCCCCTGGCACTAAAAAGAACCTGAAATAACATGTATGTTTTTCTCACCGTTAACTGTTAATCGATGCGGTGTTGGTTTTGAACAGGAAATTTCCTGTTGCATTGAATTTTTGTATATAAAGGAGTGTGTTCTGTAATAAAGTTACTCAGTTGCTTTCATCCTGTCTTTGACTCACAACCTTCCCTCAGCTAATCACATTGGTGACCCCGGAAGTCGACTCACTCCTCCCGCCTTCCACGCCCCCTCGACCCTCCGTCGTTGGTACTATGGCGAACTCTACGGAAGTTGCCGCTGCGGCTGCCCCATTGAAACTTTCGTCATTCGCCAGCAGAGAGGCGTTTGCTTGGTTTCAGCGTGCAGAAGTCCAGTTTCGCAACAAAGGCGTGACTCGCTACACCACCAAAGCAGATTATTTTATCCCGGCAATACCCTAGGACACCTTCCCGAAAATATCCGACTGGCTTTGTGAACAAGGAGACACCCCAATAGTGTATGACGTCATCAAAACATACCTTCTCAGGCAGTACTCGCTGTCGCCAGCCGCCCGTATAGCAAAGCTTTTTCAGCTCTCTCAACAACCATTGGGGGACCAAAGGGCTTTGCTCACCCACAGGGTAATGACCAGTATCGCTCGCTTGCAACCTGCCGCAGACAGCTCTCCTCGTGATGTGAACCTACTTCGTGCCCTTTGGATACGCAGTTTACCCGAACCTGTACGCACTGCCATACCCGATGCCAATTGTATACCCATAAAGGACTAGATGACCGAAGCCGACGCCCTTATGGACAGCCACTTCAAGACCTCCATCAACGCCGCCACTCCTGACAAAGAGGACGCCTATTCAACGTCAACCAAAGCTGACGTGAATGCCGTAGGACATACACTCCTACCCCGTGACGTGCCGAAGCGGCAACAAAGCCATCCACCACTCGCTCACGCCCCAACCAACGACTTCTACAGCCACTTACTACCTCCCATCTGCTGCAGTTTTGCTACTACCACTACAGATTCGGGGCAACCGCGAAGACATGTGCCAAGGATTGTCAGTGGCCAAAAAACGTGTAAGTAGGTCATCGCTCGTGGCTGTGGCATCCCCTGTTTCTAATCTTTTCTTTTTACATGATGCAGGAACGGGCGTGAGATTTTTGGTAGACACGGGTGCTTGTTGTTCTCTTTTGCCAAGGGAACTCTTCAGGACACGACATAGTCTGTCTACGTCTGCCGACGTCCGCTTGGTAGCTGCGAACGGATCTGCGATACCCACCTACTGTTATGAAAACCTCACATTATCGTTCGGAAATGGTAAATTTAATTGGAAGTTTCTCGTTGCTGACGTCACATTGCCAATCCTCGGTGCGGATTTCCTCTCTCATTTCCACCTTCTGGTCGATGTCGCCCACCGACGATTGGTCAATGCAGACTCGTACTTGTCGACACCTCTTCAACCCGCCCCCTCCAACCTCGCTCCCCACATCAGCGCACCCACGGATGCCTACGCCCACCACCTCACGTCGTACCCGGAAGTTTTCAGTCCAGAACTTCACAAAACGCCCACGGCTCGTGCCAAGCACGTTATTTATCACCATATCAAGATGACGGGACCCCCAGTTTTTGCAAAATTCAAACGTCTGGCACCGGAACGATTGGCAGCCACCAAAAGGCCTACAGCCTATGGTCGTCACCCTTACACATCGTTTGAAGAAAGAGGGCTCCCTCCGTCCATGCGGAGATTACAGGCCCCTGAACATGCAAACAGAACCGGATCACTACCCCCTCCCAAACATCGCTGACGTGACCTCCTACCTGCACAAAGCGAAGGTTTTCTCTACGCTCGACCTCCTGAAGGGGTATTATCAGGTGCCTATGAACCCAGAAGACATCCCCAAGACTGCCATCACCATTCCGTTTGGTACATACACCTTCAATTACTCCTGTTTTGGCCTTCGTAATGCTGGGGCCACATTTCAACGTCTCATGGATGGCATCTTAGGGGACCTCCCCTTCTGTGTATGTTATGTGGATGACATACTTGTGTTCTCCTCCTCAAAAGAAGAACACCTCCATCTCCTACGCATCGTGCTCGACCGCCTGCAACAAAACGGCCTTGTAGTCCGGTACGACAAGTGTACCTTTGGCGCCAACGAAGTGTCGTTCTTAGGGCACCATATCACTCCTGAAGGAATCCATCCCTTCCCTGAGAAGGTAGCAGCCGTCCAGGACTTCCCCGCGCCCTCAACCGTCAAAGCTCTGCAGGAATTCTTGGGCATGTTCAACTATTATCACCGTTTTCTTAAAGCCATTGCCGCCACTCTTGCTCCCCTCTATGCCTTCCTCAAGGGCAAGCCAAAGGACCTGAAGTGGGGTCCCCTTCAAGAAGCGGCCTTCTGTAATGCAAAGAAGGCCCTATCAACTGCTGCAGCTCTCACTTTTCCTAGCCCACATGCCCCTCTCCTTCTCTCTACCAATGCCAGCGACATCGCTATTGGTGCAGTACTCGAGCAGGTGGTCAATGGCTCGCCCCGCCCATTGTCCTTCTTCAGCAGAAAACTATCCAAGGAAGAATCGGTTTATTCTACCTTCGATTGCGAATTGCTGGTGGTGCACTTGGCTGTCCGTCACTTTCGCCATTTCTTAGAAGGTACGCCCTTCGTCATTCACTCAGACCACATGCCTCTGGTGCACGCCTTCACTTGACAGTCTTGACGCCTCTTCCGCACGTCAACGCCAACATCTCTCCACCGTGGCTGAATACAATTGCACCCTTCAATAAAACCCTGGGAAAATTAATCCCGTTGCCGATGCACTGTCAAGAAATACGTTGGCTGCCGTTCAACTGGGATCGGATTACAACACCTTGGCTGAAGCCCAACAACAGGATCCAGAGTATCAAGCATGTAGGACATCCTGCATGTCCCTCCATTGGTAAGACTTCCCCCTCGAAGACTCCAACACCACCCTCCTCTGTGGCATCAGTACTGGTAGACCGCGACCTTGGATTCCTGCTCCCATGCGCCGGCAGGTGTTTGATTTCATTCACGACCTTTCACATCCCTCATGACGTTCTACTGCACAGCTGCTGAAGACGAAGTTCATTTGGCACAGCATTTCTAAGGATGCTAAGGATT
The DNA here is from genome assembly GCF_036898095.1 of Palaemon carinicauda. Lineage (NCBI taxonomy): Eukaryota > Metazoa > Arthropoda > Malacostraca > Decapoda > Palaemonidae > Palaemon > Palaemon carinicauda. The sequence continues at coordinate 148,295,493 of NC_090729.1, forward strand.
GGGTCCGTGCCTGTACTTCTTGACAAACTTCCAAAGTACATCGACACACGGATTCAGGAGTGGGCACCTTTCCTCAACCTTAGTGTCGTTTTGCACACATTCATGTCAACGTTGTAGGCCCCCTACCCACATCACAAGGACATCGTTACCTGTTTACCATTATTGACCGCTCCACTCGTTGGCCTGAAGCCATTCCCATGGAAACTGCAACGTCCACCTCATGTACATCTGCCTTACTCTCAGGATGGATTGTAAGATTTGGTGTCCCTGAGCATATTAACTGTAAACCGATGCGGTGTCGGTTTTGAACAGGAAATTACTGTTGCATTGAGTTTTTGTATATAAAGGAGAGAGTTCTGTAATAAAGTTACTCAGTTGTTTTCATCCTTTCTTTGAGTCACAACCTTCTCTCAGCTCGTCACATTGGCTACATACTTATGGGTGGTTAAGAAATCAACATTCTTTTATTGCTTTATTGTAGTCACTCATTTGGCTTCTCCTATAACATACGTAGCTGTTACTATAACCTGATTTCCAAGTTTTATGGTCAGTGTCATTGCAAAAAGATCTGGGATAAAGTTGCTAGACTTATGCCCATAATTTGTGCTAAAGAGTAACTCTAATAATGTCATAGAACCTTCCTAAGATAAACGTAGGCATCGCTTTCATAGATCTTCAAACTTTTGAATTGCATAGAAAGTTGTATTACTTCAAGTATCTAGCTAAAAAATGTAAATAGCCAACTTTGAATTATTTCCGCAGTCTTACTACAAACAATCATCTCTCTCTCTCTCTCTCTCTCTCTCTCTCTCTCTCTCTCTCTCTCTCTCTCTCTCTCTCTAGTTAGGACTAGAGAGCAGTTGAAGACAAAAATGAGCTCAGGTAGTGACTGCCAGGGCAAGGCTGTCTTTCCTTTTCCAAAGTCTGTGGAGGTGATGTTACACCCCGTAAGTGCATGAAACACTGGTAATGCTATCGTTGTAGGAGGTCCAAGACTATGATCATTAGCATGTGCTGGACTGTACCAGGTAGAATAACAAAACATGAATGAATTCTTATCCATCATCTCCTCCTACGCCTATTGACGCAAGGAGCCTCGGTTAGATTTCGGCAGTCTTCTCTATCTTGAGCTTTTAATTCAATACTTCTCAATTCATCATCTCCCACTTCTTCACGCGTCATAGTCCTCAGCCATGTAGGCCAGAATAAATTATTAATTGGTTTGTAAATAAGTGAAAAATGCAATAAGGCATACTGCTTAGATATCTACCTACGGGTGCGGTGCCCCAAAAGGAAATCTAGAGTTTGTCGATCTTCTGTTCGAGGGACATTAAGATGTGATTCTAAGCACTTGCAGCATTACAACATCACTATCACTGTTGCAGACAGTCACTTTTTTCAAGTCCAGCGTAGGCACATGAAGCCACATCCTCGATAGTGTCCTTCTTAATACAATTGCCGCAAATCGCACTCGTGCGATAACCCAGACATCAAGTCATACTACAATGATAACTCTTAACCACATTACTTTTCTTAATTCATTAATAAGATACTACACCAAAAACATGCACTTAATACCCATCTATATTCATTTCCCTTATGTCCTATTTTTCTCCACACCTATAACACTCCTCCTCACAAATACAACTATCAGAGTACTAGCACTTCTATCTCACCAAAGCCAATATCCTGTCTAAACCCCCCATTCATACTTGAAGGTATTCCTACATTACTCACCCTAATATTTAATGGCCTTGTCAAAATGGCTTCCCTAAAATTCTTCCACTAACGGTTTTACTTTCTTATATATCTATCCAGCACGTAAAAATCATTTATCTCTTAATGTATCATCCTGTACCAACCGTTTTTCACACAATTGTACATAATTCCTTTTGTATATATTATGCTTGTATCTTCGCTCTTCCCTCGCACTAAAACGAACATGAAAATTCATGTCTGGTTTTTCCTCTGTAATATTGTCTGTCTTGTGAACTTGTTTTATCCTGTTGCCTTGAGGTTTTGCATATAAGGAGAGTGTTCTACAATAATATAACTCAGTCGTTTCCAACCTGCCTTTGAGTTCACAGCCTTACTCGGCGCCGTCACATTGGTGACCCCGGAAGTCGACTCGCTCCCACTGCCTTCCACCCCCACCTCCCTCGCCCCTCCATCGTTGGTACTATGACGGAGACGGACTCTACTACAGCAGTTGGCGCTACGGCCTCCCCATTGAAACTTAAACCGTTCGCCAGCGGAGAAGCGTTTGCTTGGTTTCAACGCGCTGAAGTCCACTTTCTTATCAGGGGCGTGACTCGCTCAACCACCAAAGCGGATTATGTTCTCGCGGCGATACCCGAGGACACCTTCCCAGAAATATCCGACTGGCTTTGTGAACAAGGAGACACCCCAATAGCGTATGACGCCCTCAAAACATACCTTCTGCAGCAGCACTTGCCGTCGCCAGCCGCCCGTATAGCAAAGCTTTTTCAGCTCTCGCAACAACCGTTGGGGGACCAGAGGGCTTCGCTTGCCCTCAGGGAAATGACCAGTATCGCTCGCCTTCAACCTGCCGCAGACGGCTCTCCTCGTGAGGTGAACCTACTGCGTGCCCTTTGGATACGTCGTTTACCCGAACCTGTACGCGCTCTCATACCCGATGTCGATAGTTTACCCATAAAGGACTTGATGACCAAAGCCGACGCCCTTATGGACAGCCACTTCAAGACCTCCATCAACGCCTCTACCCCTGACGACGAGGATGCCTATTCAACGTCAACCGAAGCTGACATGAATGCTGTAGGACATACACGCCTACCCCGTGACGTGCCGAAGCGGCGACAAAGCCGCCCACCACCCACCAATAGCTCGCGTCCCAACGAACGACTTCTACAGCCACTTACTACCTCCCATCCGCCGCAGTTTTGCTACTACCACTTCAGATTCAGGGCAACCGCAAAGAAATGTGCCAAAGATTGTCAGTGGCCAAAAAACGTGTAAGTAGGCCATCGCTTGTGGCGGTGGCCTCCCATGTTTCTAATCTTTTCTTTTTACAGGATGCAGGAACGGGCGTGCGATTTTTGGTAGACACGGGTGCTTGTCGTTCTCTTTTGCCAAGGAAACTCTTCAAGGCACAACGTAGTCTGTCTACATCTGCCGACGTCCGCTTGGTACCTGCCAACGGATCTGCGATACCCACCTACGGTTATGAGAACCTCACATTATCGTTCGGAAACGGTAAATTCAATTGGAAGTTTCTCGTTGCTGACGTCACAATGCCAATTCTCGGTGCGGATTTCCTCTCTCATTTCCACCTTCTGGTCGATGTCGCCCACCGACGATTGGTCAAAGCAGACTCGTACTTGTCGACACCTCTTCAACCCGCCCCCTCTAACCTCGCTCTCCACATCAGCGCACCCACGGATGCCTACGCCCACCTCCTCACGTCGTACCCGGAAGTTTTCCGTCCAGAACTTCGCCAAACGCCCACGGTTCCTGCCAAGCACGGTATTTATCACCATATCAAGACGACGGGACCCCCAGTCTTCGCAAAATTCAGACGTCTGGCACCGGAACGATTGGCAGCCGCTAAACAGACGTTCGCCGAAATGGAGAAAATGGGCCTTTGCCAAAAGGCCTCCAGCCCATGGTCGTCACCCTTACACATCGTTCTGAAGAAAGACGGCTCCCTCCGTCCGTGCGGGGATTACAGGCGCCTGAACATGCAAACAGAACCGGATCACTACCCCCTCCCAAACATTGCCGATGTAACCTCCTACCTGCACAAAGCGAAGGTTTTCTCTACGCTCGACCTCCTGAAGGGGTATTATCAGGTGCCTATGAACCCAGAAGACATCCCCAAGACTGCCATCACCACTCCGTTTGGCACATACACCTTCAATTACTCCTGTTTTGGCCTTCGTAATGCTGGGGCAACGTTTCAACGTCTCATGGATGGCATCTTAGGGGACCTCCCTTTCTGTGTATGTTATGTGGATGACATACTTGTGTTCTCCTCCTCAAAAGAGGAACACCTCCGTCACCTGCGCATCGTGCTCGACCGCCTGCAACAAAACGGCCTTGTAGTCCGGTACGACAAGTGTACCTTTGGCGCCATCGAAGTGTCGTTCTTAGGGCACCGTATCACTCCTGAAGGAATCCATCCCCTCCCTGAGAAGGTAGCAGCCGTTCAGAATTTCCCCGCGCCCTCGACCGTCAAAGCTCTGCAGGAATTCTTGGGCATGATCAATTATTATCACCGTTTTCTGCCAGCCATTGCCGCCACTCTTGCTCCCCTCTATGCCTCCCTCAAGGGCAAGCCAAAGGACCTGAAGTGGGGTCCCTTCAAGAAGCAGCCATCTGCAATGCAAAGAAGGCCCTATCAACTGCTGCGGCTCTCACTTTTCCTATCCCGCACGCCCCTCTCCTTCTCTCCACCGATGCCAGCGACGTCGCTATTGGTGCAGTACTCGAGCAGGTGGTCAAAGGCTCGCCCCGCCCATTGTCCTTCTTCAGCAGAAAACTGTCCAAGGCAGAATCGGGTTATTCTACCTTCGATCGAGAAATGCTGGCGGTGCACTTGGCTGTCCGTCACTTTCGCCATTTCTTAGAAGGTACGCCCTTCGTCATTCGCACAGACCACATGCCTCTGGTGCACGCCTTCACTCGACAGTGTGACGCCTGGTCCGCCCGTCAACGCCGACATCTCTCCGCCGTGGCTGAATACAATTGCACTCTCCAATACGTCCCTGGGAAAATGAATCCTGTTGCCGATGCCCTGTCAAGAAATACGTTGGCTGCCGTTATACTGGGATTGGAATAAAACGCCCTGGCTGAAGCCCAATGACAGGATCCAGAGTATCAAGCATGTAGGACATCCTGCACGTCCCTCTGTTGGGAAGATTTTCCCCTCGAAGACTCCAGCACCACCCTCCTCTGTGACGTCAGTACTGGTAGACCGCGACCTTGGATTCCTGCTCCCATGCGCCGACAGGTGTTCGATTTCATCCACGGCCTTTTACATCCCTCGTGCCGTTCTACTGCACAGCTGCTGAAGGCAAAGTTCATTTGGCACGGCATTTCTAAGGATGCTAAGGATTGGGTCCGCGCCTGTACTTCTTGCCAAACTTCCAAAGTACATCGACACACGGATTCAGGAGTGGGTACCTTTCCTCAACCTCAGCGTCGTTTCGCACACATTCACGTCGACGTTGTAGGCCCCCTACCCACATCACAAGGATATCTTTACCTGTTTACCGTCATCGACCGCTCCACTTGTTGGCCTGAAGCCATTCCCATGGAAACTGCAACGTCCGCCTCATGTACATCTGCCTTACTCTCTGGATGGATTTCAAGATTCGGTATCCTGAGCATATTACTTCTGACAGGGGAACCACTTTCACCTCTCAATTGTGGACGTCATTAGCGAATCTCCTGGGCATCACCCTACATCAGACAACGGCCTACAACCCCGCTGCCAATGGAATGGTTGAACGTTTTCATCGCACCCTCAAAGCAGCTTTGATGTCCCGCTGCAAGGATTGCAACTGTTTACTCAGCTTCCCTGGGTCCTCCTGGGACTAAGGACCACTCCTAAAGACCGTCTCGGCAGCTGAAATGGTGTATGGCGACCCGTTGGTCGTCCCTGCCGAATTTTTTCCTTCTACAACCTCCTCCGACGATCTCCCAGCGAAGCATCACATACCAACGGACTTGCACTCTGCAACGCACGTCTTCCTGCGCAACGACACCAGCAAGCCACCATTAACGCCCCCTTACACGGGCCCTTTCCTTGTGATCCGACGCAGTGCGAAAGCATTCCTCCTAAACATTCAGGGCAAAGAAGACTGGGTTTCCATTGATCGTCTAAAACCTGCTTATCTTCTGCCAGATGACCCACCTACAGTTCGCCTCTCTAGATCAGGGCGCCCTATTTAACATGTACAGTATGTCATTTTTAGGGGGGGAGCCATGTACCAACCATGTTTCACACAATTGTACATAATTCCTTTTGTATATATTATGCTTGTATCTTCGCTCTTCCCTCGCACTAAAACGAACATGAAAATTCATGTCTGGTTTTTCCTCTGTAATATTGTCTGTCTTGTGAACTTATGTCCTGTTGCCTTGAGGTTTTGTATATAAGAAGAGTGTTCTAAAATAATATAACTCAGTCGTTTCCAACCTGCCTTTGAGTTCACAGCCTTACTCGGCGCCGTCACAATCCCATGTCAATCTCCCTCTTTTCCATTTCAATATTTGCATGTTTCATCAGAGAACGATTCCTCTCTGAAGGTCGTAGTAATGATGATAGGAACTTACAACGTCACCGATATTCTTTGAGGAAACGTTGTTAATGATGCCGGTGGCATTTTTAAGTTCGTATTGGAAGTTGGCCTTCTTACTCGTTTTTAGGTAAAAAATATTAAATTTTAAATGCTTCATTGTTAAGCTATGTATCCATTTCTGTTTTTTTTTTTTTTTTTTTATCTTAAGTTAGTAATCGTTTATTAAGCATACTCCAATCGGTATCAATTACCATTGATGTTATGATGTCAGATAATAACCAAGCATTCATTTTTCTTTCATACTCGACATCCCCTGAACTCTGTATCATCCCATACAAAGTTAACAAAATCCTGTCAAATAATTTACTACCTCTCGAGTCCAAACACTCTAGCTATCACCAAACTTAGCCTGACAATATGTCTTATATTCTCGCAAAAGTCTAATACATTCCTGCTACTATGTTAATTAAATTTGTCAAACAGAAGTTCCTCTCTCATATACAATGTCTTGTACAATTCTTCAAGTCCTTTCTCATTTCCACTATTAAACTATTTCTTTATTCCTATTTTTCCTCATTCGAATATTACCAATCTAACTCTATACTTTTGTTCTTGTCCTTATTCATATTCTTACTTAACACTTTAAACCATTTATGACTATTTCACTCTCATCTTAACCACTTTTCTTTTTATTCACATCCCTTTCCTCTCATCCTTCTTCTTGCCTTTCTGTTCATCCTTACTGTGTTAAATAGCTTGATCTCCTTCACTATTTCTATTCTTTACCCAGCATCACATTCCTTAGCCTTTTCTTTCACTTCTAACCCATTACCCGAAGCAGAGGAAACTCCAACAGCACCTTTGCCTATGAACTCTTTCATAATCTTTACCGTACTTGATCCACCATAACTCACATTCGTTCGTCCATATGCTCTATTCTTTATTATTATCTCTACACCTTTCAATCTTTATACTTCCTTCGGTTTTCTCAGTTGCTTTCTTATCTCCCCATTTTCATCTTTTAACTTCTCATTCTCTCCTATCAACCTCTCTTCACGTTCCTTAGTCAACTGCAATTTCACTTTAAAATCTTTACTGGTACTTATAACACATAAGTAACGGCTGATGATTGATATAATATATATACTGTATATATATATATATATATATATATATATATATATATATATATATATATATATAGATAGATAGATAGATAGATAGA
>NC_090729.1:148326100-148346100 GCF_036898095.1 Palaemon carinicauda
TGATAGTCTGCAACAGTGAGTGATGCTGTAATGCTGCAAGTGCTTGGAATCACATCTTAATGTCCCTCGAACAGAAGATCGACAAACTCTGGATTTCCTCTGGGGCACCGCACCCTTAGGTATAGTTATCTAAACAGTATGCCTTATTACATTTTGCACTTACATTTACAAACCAATTAATAATTTATTCAGTCCTGCATGGCTGAAGACTATGACGCGTGAAGAAGTGGGAGATGATGAATTGAGAAGTATTGAATTAAAGGCTCAAGATAGAGATGACTGCCGAAATCTAACCGAGGCTCCTTGCGTCAATAGGCGTAGATGATGATGATGGATAAAAATTCATTCATGTTTTGTTATTCTACCTGGTACATTCCAGCACATGCTAATGATCGTAGTCTTGGACCTCCTACAACCATAGCATTACCAGTGTTTCATGCACTTGCGGGGTGTAACATCACCTCCACCGACTTTGGAAAAGGAAAGACAGCCTTGCCCTGGCAGTCACTACCTGAGGTCATTTTTGTTTTCAACTGCTCTCTAGTCCTAACTAGAGAGAGAGAGAGAGAGAGAGAGAGAGAGAGAGAGAGAGAGAGAGAGAGAGAGAGAGAGAGAGAGAGAAATGATTGTTTGTTGTAAGACTGCGGAAATAATTCAGTTGGCTATTTACATTTTTTAGCTAGATACTTGAAGTAATACAACTTTCTATGCAATTCAAAAGTTTGAAGATCTATGAAAGCAATGCCTACGTTTATCTTGGGAGGGTTCTATGACATCATTAGAGTTACTATTTAGCACAAATTATGGGCATAAGGCTAGCAACTTTATCCCAGATCTTTTTTCAATGACACTGGCCATAAAACTTTGAAATCAGGTTAAAGTAACAGCTACGTATGATATAGGAGAAGCCAAATAAGTGACTACAATAAAGCAATAAAAGAACGTTTGACTTCTTAACCACCCATAAGTATAGAGCCAGCAACTTCATGCAAAATGATATTTTCATAAAACAAATTTTTGAATATACTTACCCGCTGGTTATATAAGAATGGCTAAAGTCCCTGGACGCCCGGCAGGAAATTCAAAATCTCGCGCGGCTTATCGCAGATATGCCAGGTGTACACTAGCGCCCTCGCGGTACTACAGGTAGAACTATACCAAACCACTTCAGATTTTCCATGCCCCATGGTCTCTAGAGGGGAAGAGGGTATAACCAGCGGGTAAGTATATTAAAAAATTTATTTTATTATGAAAATATAATTTTTAAATATAAAATTTACCCACTGGTTATATAAGAATGGCTGATTGACACCCTTGGTGGCGGGTCAGAGACAGCTACATAATTGGAAATTCACTTAAGAGTTACATAAACAACTTAAGGTTCTCACCTGATAAGGAAGCTGACAGCAATGCTCTGCCTCATTTTGTCTGCTAACCTTAGAAGATCCAGCGGTCCACCTAGGGGGCTGATGATCTTTAGGAGCTGTCAAACTGTTCAATAACCTGTAACATGACAGGACCAACTAATACCCTTGTTCCGGGCGCTCTCTACGAACAAAATGACCACCTGACTAGGTCAAACATTGCTGAAGATTTCCGACCAATCTTCACGTACAATCATAAAAAACATATATAACAGTTCCAAGAGAAGAACAGGGGTACTAGGAATTTAGGGAAATGTAGTGGTGGATTTTTCACCTACTACTGCACTCGTTACGAGTGATCCCAAAACGTAGACGTCCTCATAAAGAGACTGGATACAGCCTAAGTAATGCAAGGCGAATACAGGATTACCCCCTTCACAAGGCTGTATACGCGATGCTTTGCAGAGAACAGTTTAGTTTAAAAGTTACAGAAGCTCCTACAGCTCTAACTTCATGAGTCTTTATTCTTTCGACATCTTATGATCTGTCACACAACAGTGTGAAAGAACCTTTGTAATTAAAGTCTATACGAGATGATAGCGCGTTTTAGACATATATAGCGCAGGCTTCTTGACCATGCACCCAAGAGTCATGAATAGACTCTTAACTTCTTTGGTCCTGTCCTGATAAAACTTCATCGTTTTAACCGGGCAAAAAAAACTCTTCTTAGCCCTTCACAAACCAAATTCGAGAGGATAGTGATCCCGAAAGATTTAGGCCATGGATGAGAAGGTCGTTTGTTAATGACCAAGAATCCAGGTTGCAAGGTGCCTATGGCTTAACCATTGTGAAGTCCATGTTCTTGCTAAAAGGGTGAACTTCACTGACTCAACTATGGTAGACTTACTCAGTGTCTCCAAAGTTAGGCCTTAAAAAAGAAACCAAGTGTAAAGGCTCGGATCTGTCACTACCGCAAAATTCCAGAAAAGACCCCTAAATTTCAGGCTGGCGAATCTTGCTGGCTCTTCCAAGTCATCTCAAATGATCTGAGAAGATCTATAAGGTCTTTGATAGATCCAATCTTCTGCGTCTGAAGACAGCTGCCCGTATACTCCTGTACCCTTTGATGGTCAAGGAGGAAAAAATGAGTTTTCTTCTAAGGTCTAAGAAGAAATAGGCCCTTTGTCTTAGAGTTACCAAATGAAGAGCCGGCTTTAGCTCTACACCACTCCATAAAACATCCTATTTGGGTTGCAAAACATTGAGGCAAAGGTCCTTTGTACAAGCGATAGTCTCGGCTGTCTCCTTCGAACAACCCTCTAGATCTTAGGGGTTTTCCGAAATACTGGAGGCAGCTAGACCTAAAGCTTGATGGTTTAAAATAAAGCATTCGTGATCCTGACACGGGAAAATGGACTGATGACAAGCTTCCAGCATGCACCCAGCATGGTTCCAGCATGAGTCCAGTATTGTTCCAGCCTGCTGTATATGCTCAACATGTCGTGAGAGAGAGAGTCAAGATCTAGACCTCCTCCCAAGACGCATCCAGATCAGTCGCAAGAAACCGATATTGAAGCTAGGCTTGCTGAAAAGAAGCATGAACAACGTGAAGCTCATGCTGTGAAGTCAAGACCTGATCGTGTGTACCAACAAAGGTTCAACACACTAAAAGCCAAAGCTTGACGCGAGGAAGCGTTAGCTGCGAGGCCAGAGAGACGCGAAGGAGAGAACAGTCTGTCCATACTGCTGTGAGCAAAAGACTTGACTCTATACGTCTAGTATGCGACTATAATGTCGCATGTGCTTGCATTCCCGTAAGGTGCCAGCGTGCTGTATGCGTTCACCTTGTCGAGTGGATACAGCGCTCTATGTGCGTCTCGCCTGTTGTAAATCTAAAGCGTACTGCAAGGAGGCAACTGCATCGTGTCCGGTCAGTGGCGCAAAGGAGCAACTGTTAGTCTATCATGACGCGGAAAAAATCTGACTGACCTTACCCAGTATATGTCCAGGCTGGCACATCCGTCTAGATTGTTTAGGATTTCAGATTGACCTGTTTACCGAGAGTTGCCCGCGTGTAGCATGCGTCCGCATGAGTGGTAGTCGCGTGTCCCGCAGACCGTGAAGATGGGACAACTTGTTGAAAGGATCAACTTTGACTGTCAGCGTCCAACATACGACCAGACTGGCGTCTGTGTCTGTGACTGCGTGTGCGTCTGCGCTGCTATAAGCGTCTGCTCTAAAGTTTCCCGTATTACGAGCATATCTCTGCGAGGAAGCGTTGCTGAGCATCGGAGAACTACGCTGTCTGATACTAACGGAAAACCATCCCATTAGTCTATGGTAGTCCTTACTCTTTTAGGAGAAAAATTCCCCCCTCCCCCCGAGAATCTTAAACGCTAAAAAGAGATGAAATTGACCTCTTTTAGCTTAGACCAAACTTACCCTCGCGGGGCAGCGTGTGCGCCAACTCGAGCGTGAGCGAAGGCTATGAGAGATCATCAACCGCAGTCCCGTGAGCGACCTGGGAGAGTCCTTATGACATTTCCAGCGCACCTTGTGCGCGACCTGAACGTATCAAATGTTGTGAGATACCGTTAACAGAAGTCGCTAGACCCCAGAAGAAAGTACTAGACATTTCCCCAACTGGGGGAGGAGTAGTAGTGTGAACAGAATCAAACTGAGCACCTTCTCTCTCGAAGAATTATGTGTCTTACCCGATTTTGGTGCCGACACGTCGCCTTTTTTCAACAGAAAAAACTTCCGGCGAACATCAGTTACTGCGGGATAAGTTACTAGAAAACATATGACTCCTGAAAGATCTTGGACGTATTGATTGGCGACTACCAAATCTAGATTTTGCGTCCTTCGACGAGGACAAACTCTTTCAACCCTAAGTCTGACTTTCGCTTCTCTCGTGGAAGAAAAAACCACTCGATTGCTTCCCGTTTAAGCATCGCAACACACCTGCTGCGAGGGTAAGTTCTGTTCGCGTGCATACATGACTAGTAACTTCCTAGTCTATTAGACAGGGAGAATGTAGAACGTCATCCTCGTCAGGGAACTGAGTCTTGTTACGCAGAAAGTTACAAGATCCATGATACCATAGCGATGACGAACTGGTCGCTTCAAGACATTCCAACTTCGCTCTTTTGAAGATACTATGTCACATGGTTGTGACGTCATAGTTCGACAATTGTAGGCGAAAAAAAAAGGGCTTTACTTTACTATTCCAAAGCGGAGAGGGAACATCTTTGATTGCATCAATAGGATCGCTCGGCGGAACATACGTTTAACGCACAAGGTCCGCAATGTACCTCAGCCTACCGACCTTCCTTCTCCCCGGGGTTGGAACGTAAGGAAGAGGTGTAAGGCTAGGAGTAAGACTAACACGAACAAACACCTCCTCCAGTGCACTGTGCTATGTTTACGAGTCACTAAACAAGAGCGTTTTAAAACATAATACATTAAATCATAAAAGATCTGCCCATGGTGGGAGATATACGCTTACACTCTATTCTCATAAAGGCCTTAATGATCTTCTTGCTGTTGCAGCTTCAGGCGCTGCATCAACCTCTACAGTAAGGTTCGCTATTTTTCCGAGAAAGATTTAATGTAAATTTATCTATTTATTTTCTTATTAACTTACTGAGCCATCTTTCCCTATAGGAGCCCCTTGAGTTAAAGCATCTTGCTTTCTCAACTAGGGTTGTAGCCTGGCTAGTAATAAGAATAAAATGAATAGAGAATAGAGACACCATCAACTCAACTAGCGAAAACTTAAGTCGAAATGAGGAGCAACAGGTATAAAATAAAAGTGAAACTCTTCAGAAAAATTCTCATGAGTTTCTAGAAGTTATTCCCTTCCTCCTACAATACTCCATCCTAGGAAGAGAAGTCTTGATTCTTAGGAATCCACTCCTTAGGATTTTTAATTCAGATCTCAATGCTTAGAGGTTTTAATTCTAGTTCTTTCAACCAAGAGTTAGCCCAGCAGGCCTTGATCCGAGAATATAATATCTTTCTAGTTTAGATTTATTTCTTAATATAGCGCCTGGAGCAAGAATAACCCAACACTAGACAATCATGGTTAGGTAGACATCAAAGTCTATTGTCATAGGTGGCGCTGAAGCGTCCACACTGGCGCTGAAGCGTCCACACTGGCGCTGAAGCGTCCACACTGGCGCTGAAGCGTCCACACTGGCGCTGAAGCGTCCACACTGGCGCTGAAGCGTCCACACTTGCGCTGAAGCGTCCACACTGGCGCTGAAGCGTCCACACTGGCGCTGAAGCGTCCACACTGGCGCTGAAGCGTCCACACTGGCGCTCCGTTCCGTTGACGCTCCGCTTCCGTTGCCGCACCGTTCCGCTGACGCTTCGCCGGCTCTGCTGTCTGTCATGCCGCTTGGTAGCATGCTCTGCTGCTTGGCGAACGTCGGCGCGCCTGAATAGACCGATACTAGGCGCTATGAATGGTCGGTTTGCGTTGAGCAGGTAATCGATGTATTCACTTCCTCCCACCGTTGAACATTGTGGCTGGTAGGCCGCCTGTGCGACAACGAGTCATCACCGTTAAAGACACGTCGCCTGTGCGACCGTATCAAGACCGAAATCGTGACACCTAACCGCACTGTCAATGGCAGGCTGATAAGACTGCATAAACGAAGATAATTGCTGTTTCACGCCTAACAGCAAAGATCAGAATCAACCTTAGGCGAAATGTATTCAGCATTATCTTCGTCGATCCCTAGCGCTTGCCACTGTCGGGAGGCGACACCCATCAGGTGGAGGCAGCAGCACTAAGTCCGCGCCGCATGAAACGTAAACACGCAGAACGAATCTAATTTTGTTTTCAGCTTAACGCCTGAAGCGCGCATATAATGTTTGAAAACACTAATACCTCGCTTTATCTATAGCGAAGGTGAGCGTTCTGGGGATCGACAGAAAATGCTCGAGAGGACTTCTGTTCGGGTCTTAAAAGACTAAGGCCTGGCTACCCTCTCGATTCCATTTGCCGTTCAACTTTACTTCTCCCCTGGGTCCGGGAGCTTGTCAGAGGTCTAAGGGTAGGATCATGACAGGTCCGAATAGAAGCACTCTCCACTGAATAAAATTCACTGCATAATTTAGCACTAAAAAATTTGCATTTTACTCTTTGGTAAAAAGATAGTTTCACAATTATTTTAAAACCAAAGTATGTGTTCTCTCAAACGAAATGAACTCTTAGAGAGACTTACAATTCTGTCAATCATTTGAATGGGAATGAAAAGTCACTGAATCCCATATAAATGTAACAAAATATTAAATATTAAATATTACCTACCTTAATAGATATAATATTTATAAATTAAAATAAACCCTTAAATTAAGGGATTCCAATAAAAGACTAATCATCACTCGTATTCATTGGAACATTTACACTTAATATACGAACAATTTTAGTATTCCAAAAACCACTAACGAAACAACGATACATAGAATCGTGCGCTACATCGATTGTAAAGAATACTGCATCGTATAAACATTAACTGAACTTTAACTTCCTTTAATCTCTGACTAAGGAAAAATACTGAAAGGACCAATTAATTGCAAAATAAAATGTTCCTTTTATATAGTATAACTTAAAAACTTGAGAAGTAAGAAGAATGTACTATTCATAAAAATCGCTACAAAATATTGTAATATTGTAACGATACTGACAACTGCGTAACAAAAATGAACTGCACACTAGTTAATCTTTGCAAACAGATCGAAGATTATCTAAAGTAAAAACTATTAAAAGGACAAATTCTCAAAATAATAATCCTTTGATTTAATTTATTAACTTAATACTTCAAAAGAAAGTATTCACTTATCCTTCTTTGTAAAAAGCAAGACAGACTTTTAGCCTACGGAAGAGGCTGTGACGTCATCAATGGACGAAATGTTTACATCCCGCCCTTATGCTTTCGTGAGGTTTAAAATAGGTTGAAAAACCTTCCAATTCTACCTTTTAAGTTGTAAATAAGTGATCACAGATCAAATAAAACAAATAAGCGAAAGCCCAAACTCAAAAAACGTTAGTACATCACCAAATAACGTCCAAACAGAATAAGAAAACTAGAGAGAATTTCCATTAGTACAACCAGCTATGGCGGTAGAGAAAATCTGAAGTGGTTTGGTATAGTTCTACCTGTAGTACCGCGAGGGCGCTAGTGTACACCTGGCATATCTGCGATAAGCCGCGCGAGATTTTGAATTTTCTTGCCGGGCGTCCAGGGACTTTAGCCATTCTTATATAACCAGCGGGCAAGTTTTATATTTAAAAATAGATTACATATATGGAAAGTGGCTTCAAGTCGTCTTTGAGCAGGGATAGGTTACATTAGGTAGGCCCTATCAGGAAATCGAAAGAAGAAATCGAGTCTGTTAGCATTAAGTGAGAACCTAAATATATTTGCGTATTCTGAATCTGCTTTGAATGCAAACATGATTTTATTACGATGTCAATCAAACCTGCTATGCATTATGAACAATAGACAACGATATTCAGGACAAAATTGCATTTCAAAATAGAACTCTGCACGCACGCACGCACGCACGCACGCACGCACGCACGCACGCACGCACGCACGCACGCACGCACGCACACACAAAAGAAATTGTAAATGATATTTGTTTCATGTCCAGGATTTCCAGGTACAGAGAACATTCAATTTCAGAAATGAAAAAGAGGTCACAACAGATCTGTCTGTTCTGGGTCAATCCTTCATTTATACACACATTTTTCACGATAATTATTTAACAAATGGCATTATTATAAAAATACTACATACACAGATACTGGCATTGGATAACCATAAATATTATACAATGAATATTATACCGTTTTGATAGTTGTAATTCTTGTATTTGTTATATCGACGATACTAGAAACACGTGTTTTACAAAAGTCTTGTAATATCATTATACTAACTAGTCCAAAGTCACCAGTTTCCCTCCTCTTTATTATCGTTATTTTTTTCTTGAAAACGCTAGCTACATTAAGTTTAAATTGATTTTATGTCCACTGGATGATATGAAGATAAACTTTGAATTAAATTTACGTTAACAGATTTAAAACATGTATGGTTTAAAATCATTTAATATTATCGAGTAAAATTACCTTCAAATTCGGGAAGACTTTCATCTGGTCAAGGTTTTTGCTGGTCAACATTTTTGCCGCTTGATTTATGAATACATAAATTTTGACCAAATATATATTTTTTTTTCACGGTAAGTATCAAACTAATACATGGAAATATATGTATCTTGTATATAAAATATATGACATATGAGAAAAAAAGGCATATATGATTTTTCATTTCCCTATAAAACTTTATATTACGAGCTATATACGGATCTAAACATAGGCAGTTTATTACTTATCCTGATAATCACCCTGGGTTATTTTTGTATCAATAGTATAATACTACTTACAGGCATGTACATGTAATCTCAATGCTCTCTCTCTCTCTCTCTCTCTCTCTCTCTCTCTCTCTCTCTCTCTCTCTCTCTCTCTCTCTCTCTCTCATTACAATTTACGAACTCTCAGTCAAAAGGTCTTTGTTCGATAAGCTACCTATATTCTCTGCGCATTGCATAATTAAATTTTTCATTGAGAAATTATTGGTGATTTGTTTTTTAATCATATTTCATTAGACTTGAGTTATAATATTCGAACATCAACACAAGATTACTCTCAATTATCTATAACAATTAATAAACCTTTTCTGTTTCTAAAAAGTTCACTGGTAATGCCCAGTGCATACCTATTCCGTCCATAGTTTTCTTGCGTAAAATAACATTACATTCATCACATACCAAACAGTTAAACTATCAATGTTGCTTCCGTATTACCCAAGTTTCGAAGATTCACATTAACAAAGGTTTAATGCTTTAATCATCATTACTATATTAGATCTGATTCCTATTCTGTATCAATTCCGTCATTAAGTAGGTTCATGGAACGTTGATACAATTCGTGCCCTAACGAAATAGGAAAGGGTTTCCTTTCCCTGCATAATCGTTAAACACCACATTCATGGGTTTTTAAATCAAATTTCCACATGCCTTTACTTATTTTCAAAATGACACTACACAAAACATTCAACATTCATGGAAGAGCATCTATCCTGCTTTTAACTAAATAATCCGTCCACTTTCCTTCATGTTCACTGCATTATAGAAAAAGGTTCTCCGATTAGAATGAGAAATTTTCCAAATCATTCTTAAAGAACATGTTCCACATTAAGTCTCTTGATATTCCGTCTGGTTTAGAATCGTTCCTTTAATCGCATATTCCAATTAGTTGATCTCAATTCCTCCCTCTAACCGTGTTAATGCTTTATGATTGCTTGCCCATTGGCAGTTAACTGATACCAGTGCAATTTCTCCGACTAATTACAGAAACCGAACTAATCATTACACTTTGAAGTGATTCCGTTGAGAAGATGAAGATTAAAGTCTTTTAGTCAAATCGAAATAAAAGAGTTTAGAATAATACCAAGAGTCTTAAGCTTCAACACCATTTATACGGTTGGACAAAATTGTTTCTTCCTTGAATTGGTTAACTGGGTTAAAAATATCTAAATGACCGATATAAATTAGATAAAAGACTTATCCTTTGTGAGCTTTTCTATAAAAAAAAAAAATATCATTTATAGTAAAGGGTACCATTTTTCATGTGATTAACTAATAAAGTAAAGCAATACTATTAAAAGGCTATTATACCTGGATATATGAATCAAAGAAGCGAGTGGACATCAAGTTATTCACTCAAGGTTTCTTAATTTATTTACATAAATCTCGAATTGTGAAGCATAAACAAGAAAGTTGTTTTCATTCTAAAAACACAAAGGATGAAATATTTTGAAATATGCTATTCAAATATATCTGGAAATTCCGTAAATGTTTAGCGAAGTCCATAAACTAAAATCCTTTGGTAAATGAATATGCAATTCACGTTGGAAAGTTTTGAATACTTGCAATGGACGTAGTTTGTACATATTCCTTGTTGCCCTCACCTCTCTCTCTCTCTCTCTCTCTCTCTCTCTCTCTCTCTCTCTCTCTCTCTCTCTCTCTCTCTCTCTCTCTCTCTCTCTCTCACATGGTCTTCCTTTTAATTCTTCATTAATGAGGGATAGCTTCACAGATAGAGAAAACAAGTAAAAATATAAAATGATTCTCCTGAGTCCGCATTTCCATACCAAAGCTGATATACAGGTCACCTTGGCTCTAGAGTATGCAATCAGCCAATGTAAGAAAGTGGTTCAGTGGCCAAGCGCATAGCACAACACACACCTATCTTCTAAACAACTTTAAAATACTAGCTGAATCTCTGGTGGTAAAAGAAAAGGGTGCGAGGCTAGTATACGTGGTAGCTGTAAGAAATTATTAACAAAGAGGCGATATGAATGTAAATGAAGTTTATTCAACGAGACAACGAGCTTACAGATAACCAAGAGTAAGAATCACACAATATTTAAACAGTATAAAACATGTGATAGCAAGCTTAAACAGGTTTCTATTATCAGTGCAGAGGAGAGCTAGAGATAAAAGTAGCAATAACGTTATAGTACGAGCGTGTTTGAAACACGTCTATTTCCATTTGGGGCCACCCCTCCAAAGGGGATTTTTATACATATACATATACATATACATATAGATATACATATATATATTGTAATTCTGTGACTGCCACTCGCAGGTCTCATTTATCTAAATAAGCCGGATTTGCCCCTTAATAATGAATTAGTCCTGTCTCAGGATCATAGATCAAAGGTAAATCAATTTTAAGATAAAAATTTATGACTTGGTAAGAATTGTAACCTTTACCGAGTAAAAAATGGGGTGATAGTCGAGGTACAAATAAGAGATAAAAGTAGATTAAAGTTCTGCGTTACATATTTCTGTCAAAATAGAGCCTTCTCCACCAATATAGCCTATTAGGGAATTTGTAACACCTGGCTGTTTTATGATAAAATATTTTTGCTAGATATTTAAATTTTTTCCAAATTAATCCACCAACTACTTTTTAATATTTAATTAGCTCTACCTCAGAATCATGAACGCAAGTGGAAATTAAGATAGCCTTTTTTTGTGATAAAATCAAGAAACAGCAAAGTATTCAACGAGCATTATGTAAGGCAAATTCGGAATTAGCTATTATCTTTTTATATCCTGATTGTTAAGGTAGTCGACTGTAACCTTGCTGAAGACTGCAAACGTTCGAACAAAGTTTTATTTGATCAGAAATTCTTAAGATAATTTCCTCTAGTGTCTAAGACAAGAAGGCAGAGCAAATTCGACACATACATTTGTATATTTTCCAATGCACAAACACCAGTATGTATGTGTATATACATACATACATACATACATACACACATACATACATACCTGTACATGTATATATAAAGTTTGTTTCAAGTTTACATCTTACTCTGTCAGAAGTCCCTCGTAGTCCAGCCTTGGCAGCATTCAAATATAAATCTGTGTCCAAATCTCATGCAGTAATAATACCAAAAATATTCCATGGGAACCCTCTTACCCTGATCCACAGCTGGAATAGATATGACATCATTATCATCTTTAATACTTATCACTCTTCCTATGACATGTCTATTATATATTGCTCATTGATATTGCTTTATCGGTGCAATGTGCGTAGACAATTTCTTCAATAAAACCTGGCGAGTCTTGAGATAGAATTTCTATTAAATGTGCTACAATTAGTTATATTTTCCGTCTTGCTTCGCTTAATCACTGAAGCTTTTGTAAGAGGTAACATGAGACAAAAAATATCCTTAATCTGTAATTATTGATAGTTTGTAAAATATCCACAAACGAACATAAATGAGGTAGGATCCTTTGAAGTATGGAAAGGTATTAAGCGTAATTAAAGGAATAAAATATTAATAAAGAAAATAAAACATAGATGGTCATATAGGAGAAGAAATAAAAGTGTTTTGAAATCTAAACTTAATTATATAAATAAACGGTATTTTGTCAGAAATTATGCGAGACAAAAATGGTAAACAAAGTCCTTTGAATAAAAATAGCCCAAAATTTATTTCAAAATTGCTTTCAACATTTTCAGCTTAAAATCAAGTCAAAATTATATGATTTTTGACTAGGTAAACTAAACTTTGTGAATAATCTTCCAATTGAGAAGGGTAGTAATAATATGGAATACGGACAGCTTTCTTTTCCGTAACGTAATGTAATTTTTTTCTTTTGTTGAAAGTTTCCATTCTAGATTCGAATGAAAATAAAGTAAACTATTTCTAAATCTGCAATGCTATATGATTTCTCTATTAATTTCTCCTTCGCTTCGTCTTTTCAATTTATGTATTAATTTTTTAACTAATTAAAGTTCCTTTTTTCCATGTTTAAACAAGTGAATATTAATCATTGCATTTGGAAACATTTGAATCTCTCTTTTCAGTCTTCATTCAAATTTTATGTTATTCATTTGCATCAAGTCAGTAGCCTACTTATATATTCAGAAATTACTGTAACGGTTTGAAAAGTTTAAATTTAAAGCGAGGTCATATGAATATAGCTATATCATACCTACGCCCTCTAGCCTTTTTTAGGTAGATGTGAAATAAACAACAGTACACAAATACTGTGTACTGTATATATTCTCTAGTTTTAATTTTATTTCCAATTATCTCTAATAGTAGTAATAGTAGTAGTAGTACTACTAGTAGTAGTAGTAGTACTACTAGTAGTAGTAGTAGTACTAGTAGTAGTAGTAGTAGTACTACTAGTAGTAGTAGTAGTACTACTAGTAGTAGTAGTAGTAGTACTAGTAGTAGTAGTAGTAGTAGTAGTAAAATGGTACAAACGAGCCCAAAAGACAAAAGGGTTAAAGAGAAATAGATGATAATAATAAAAAGAAAAAAAGAAAAGGCATTATCTTGCTTGATAGGGCAATGTAACTGTCCTCTGCCATTCATGAGCGACCTTTAAACCAACAATAAAGCCATTGAGCAGATCATTACTTGCATTATATGTATTCAGACGTTTTGCAAACACGTTGAAAAGCATTAGTTATTACGTGGATTATATAAAACAATAGGTAGTGATAGGACTAGGGATACCACAAGAGCAGATACCTATATGGAATGACATTAACAATTATCCAGCAAATACAAAAAGAAAACGTGGCTGTTGTTACTAAACTTACCAGCTAATTTAGAAACTAAACAACTCCTGGGTGAGTGTACGTGTAGATAAAAACAAACTCCCATACACAGTTATACACACATACATGCACATATCTATCTTTATTTTATAGTTTATATATATATATATATATATATATATATATATATATACTGTATATATATGTGTGTGTGTGTGCGCGCACGTGTGTATGTACGTATACATGTATGTACTGTGTATACACATTATTATTATTATTATTATTATTATTATCATCATCATCATTATCTAAGCAACAACCTTAGTTGGTAACGCAGAATGCTATAAGTCTAAGTGCTCCAGCAGGGAAAATAGCTCAGGGAGGAAAGGAAATAAGGAAACATGGAATAATTGCCTGAGAGTACCTTCAAGTGAGAGGAATAACGCAAGGCAGTGGAAGACCATGGTACAGAAGCCAAGGAGCTACCTAATACTAGAGAACAATGGTCCTCCTAGAAAATCTGTTTACCATAGATATAGAATCTATTGTACCGCACGTGTATCACATGCTCATACACTGTAACTGCATTTTTTTTTATATTGTTATCCCTCTCCCCTTGAACCGAATTTGTTTTTTCCTGTATGTGCTTGTATAAATCTGTTTTAATTTCTGTGCCCATCTTTCACTAAAACTGTTGTTATAAAAACTCGCTGTTTGCTGCAATAAAGTTAGTTGCAATTACGCCGCCTATCTGTTACCACCCACATATTTCGTTCTTAGGGCACCGCATTACTCCTGTAGGATTCCACCCCCTCCCTGAGAAGATAGCCGTGTTTAGAACTTCCCCACGCCGTCGACCGTCAAAGCATTGCAAAAATTGAGGCATGATCAACTATCATCACAGTTTCCTGCCAGCCATCGCCGTCACTCTTGTCCCCATCTACGCCTCCCTAAAGGGCACGCCAAAAGACCTTAAGTGGGGTCCCCTTCAAGAAGCAACCTTCTGCAATGCAAGGAATGCCCTATCAACTAATGCTGCTCTCACTTTTCCTGTGCTACATGCACCTTTCCTTCTCTCCTCCGATGCCAGCTGCGTTGCTATTGGGGCAGTCTTCGAGCAGGTGGCCATCGGCTTGCCCCACCCATAATTCTGGTGGTCCACTTAGCTGTCCGTCACTTTCGCCACATCTTGGAAGGTACACCCTTTGTCATTCGCACGGACCACATGCCCCTAGTGTACGCCTTCACTCGACAGTCCGATGCCTGGTTCGCCCGTCAACGCCGAAATCTCTCCGCCATGGCTGAATACAATTGTACCCTTCAGCATGTCCCTGGGAAGAAACACATTGGCCGCCATTCACCTGCGATTGGATTACAATACCTTGGAAGAGGCCCAGCTAAAAGATCCAGAGTACAAAGCACAAATGATATCCTGCACATCCTTCCGTTGGGAGGACGTCCCTCTTGACCACTCCAACGCCATCCTCCTCTGATGTTGGTAGTGGTAGACCTAGACTGTGGATACCTTCTCCCAAGCGACAACAGGCGTTTGTTTTCATTTATGGCCTTTCACATCCCTTGCACCATTCTACTGCACAGCTAATGAAGACAAAGTTCATTTGACATGACATTAATAAGGGTGTTAAGGATTAGGTCTGCTCCTGTACCTAATGCTAAACCTCAAAAGCACATGGACACGGATTCAGGAGTGTATCACGTATACCTTGTTTGTGAACCTCTGTTTGAGGTCATGTGAATGACCTCGGTTTGCTGGCTCGCCTGGGAGTGTGTGCTTTCCCAGCTTCCACTCGCGACAGGATTCTGTCTCTATGTCAATCTGCAGACAAAGGGTTTTTTCTGTCTCCTCCTTGTTTTTGCAGACTCCTTGGGGGAGCAACGGCCCAGGAGAGCAAAGGCCTACCGGATGGATCCGGTTTGGAATAACGAACAACTCTTCAAGCATGACCATATTTGGTCTCCATCTCAGGATGCCATGGGGTCACACCCAGCGACGCCCGCGGCCCATCAATCAGTCGGGCCTGAGATCTCACGAGGAGTAGAGAAGATTTTCTTGTAGTTACAATGCTTGCCAAGATCAATACTCTGATAGTTTTGTACTTAGAAATTCTAGAGAAAAGTGAGAGAAACTCTGAAGTAAAATAAAATAATAAATCCTTCGTTCCCTGACCGTTTGTTCGCCAAAGAATAATTTAACTTAACCACTTTTTGATAAAGAGCACTTATTTTATGAACAAGATTGATAATTGTGTAGACTTTCAAGTAACCTAAGTGTGCTCAGAGATGTGTAAGAAATTACTTAATGAAATACATGTCAGATACAACTTAACGTTTGTCTTACACCGCCTCTTGAACTTTAATTGATTTTGAATTACAATTGTTAAGAACAGTGACAAGTGGCCCCCTTTCTGGAACCTCAGCGGCACTTTGCCCATATTCATGTTTATGTTGTAGGTCCATTACCCACATCACAAAGACAGCGTTATCAGTTTACCATCATCAACTGCCCATGGAAACTATAATGTTTGCCTCGTGTACATCTGCCTTACTCTCGGGATGGATAGCGAGATTTGGTATCCCTGAGCATATTAATTCCGACAGGGATACCACTTTCTCCTCAATTGTGGACATCATTAGCAAATCCCTATCATCAAACAACTGCATAAAACCCTGCAGCAAAAAGTATGGTTGAATGTTTTCACCGTACCCTCAAAGCAGCTTTGATGTCCCACTGCAAGGACTCCAACTGGTTTACCCAGTTTTCCTGGGTCCTCCTGGGACTAAGGACCACTCCTCAAGATGCTCTGGAAGATCTCAGCTGCTGAAATAGTGTGCGGCAACCCGTTGGTCATCCCTGACAGATTTTTTCAGTCTGCAACCTCCTCTGACAATCTCTAGCCCCTATGTCACGTTGTGGGAAAATTCACTATGCTGCCAGATTTGCAATCCCCCAGCTAAACAACACATACCAACAGCTCTGCACTCTACAACGCACATTTTCCTGCACAACAACACTATCAAGGCACCGTTATTGCTCCCTTACATGGGCCCTTTATTCGTGATCCGTCGTACACCGAAAGCATTCCTCCTCAATATGCGTGAGAAAGAAGACTGGTTCTCCATTGATCATCTAAAACCTGCACATCTCCTGCCAGACGACCTCTCTACAGTACGCCACTTAAGAGCAGAGTGCCCTATTTCACATTTATGTCTTTCTTGTGTATATGCACCATATACGTATCACGTGCTTGTACATTGTCACGGTATTTCGGTTTTTTGTATATTGTTGTTAGCGCTCTCCCCTCACACTGATAACTTGTTCCTGCCTATATGTGCTTTTATCAATCTATTTGAATTTTTGTGACCTTTCACTGAAACTGTTATAAAAGTTCGCTGTCTGCTGAAATAAAATAAATTGCAATTGCGCCGCACACTAATCTCCCCTTACCAAGTTGAAAGTAACCACTGAACAATTACACTGCAGTAATTAACCCCTTGAGTGTAGAAGTATTTTATGGTTATCTTAGTGTTGTCAGGTGTAAAGGGAAAGAGGAAATGTGTAAAGAATAAGGCAGAATATTCGATATATGTCTATGCAAAGGAAAAATGAGCCATAACCAGAGAGGGATCTTATGCATTGCTATCTCGTCACATGACCCAATAACTCTCCCTATCTCGTCACAGGACCCAAGAACTCTCCTGCGGTAGTATTTCCTATAGCATACGATAATTCTTTAACAATTTAGGGGTTCCAGGAACCCAATTAGAGATCATTTTGTGTCTGGAAATCATCCAATTTTCCCATAACTGACATTATTAACAGTGATGTAATTCCAATACGTTCAAATCATTTCTGGATTCTGAACTTCATTTTTCCATAACTACAATAATCATATTAGATATAATTCCGAGAATTTCAAACCATAACTGAAGAAATAAATATAGCAGTCATTCAATAGGTACAAAGATTGACGCAAACATCATGGGACACAACTGATTTTACACTTATTATGCAACCCCCCCCCCCACAATATGCAACCCCCCCACAAAAAAAAAAAATATATCTATCAAAATTGTAAAACGAACCACAAAAGGAATAAACATATCAATATTAAAAATCACTTTCATATACAAATTTGTAGCTGTAAGCTAATAACACGTTACTAGAGGATTTCCAATTTTGTACAGTATTACAAAATACATAATCAGATTTTTCTTGTATTAAAACGTATTATGCTTTTCTGACAAAGTACATTTACAATTTTTTTTCTAAGCGCTTTTAGTCTTTTAAAAATAAAATCATTACAAATTCTGTCAAATATTTCAATTATTATAGTTTCTGAAATTAAAACCAAGGCATTCTCTAGATGAAAGTGGCTTGCGATTTTTAATAAATTACTAAAACCTTGTCACCCTAAAAAAGAAGAAAAAAAAAAGATTTTAAGAGTATAGTATTTAGTTAACGAATTATCATATCAAAGGATAATATACGCATAGATACAAACATACATACACACACATACATATATATTATATATGTATATATATATATATATATATATATATATATATATATATATATATATATATATATGTATATATGTATGTATGTGTATGTATGTATGTTTGTATCTATGTGTATATTATCCTTTGATATAATTCGTTAACTAAATACTATACTCCTAAAATCTCTTTTTTCTTTTTCAGGGTGAGATGGTTTTAGTAATTTATTGAAAATCGCAAGCCACTTTCATCTAGAGAATGCCTTGGTTTTAATTTCAGAAACTATAATAATTGAAATATTTGACTATATTACATATTTATATCGATCTATCTATCTATCTATCTATCTATCTATCTATCTATATATGTATATATAAGTATATATCAGTTTGGAAATTATTCCATTACAGTTACGAATGAGAATTTGCGTTTTCTTATCAGTATAGTGACAATAACAACTCACGATAAACACACATCACTTCTGGTTTTCCAACCCAAATCGCATTTGCATAATTAGCTAGGTCACCCGTGAAACGTCAAGCCACGCATGGTCCTTTTAATTACAGAAATGTTTGGTATATGATTATGTATAACTGGGTAGTAGTTACCTATAATAAAAATCATGAAGATAAATTTCCACACAAACATGCATGCAGACGCTAAATTATACATATATATATATATATATATATATATATATATATATATATATATATATATATATATATATAGATATATATATATATATATATATATATATATATATATATATATATATATATATATATATATATATATATATATACATATTAATAGTAATTTGACAAAATTTGTATTAGATTCATCACAAAGGATAGGTGGAAAAGTTCTTAAAAAGGTCAATGCAAACAATTTGAAAAATCAAAATAATTAAAACACTGGAAATGAGGGTAAAATCAAAGATGAAAAAAAATCAGACCAAAATTGAGGAAACACTAAAGAAAGGAAAAACATAACAGTGAATAAAGAAGAATTGGTACCGGCTGTCATTAGTTATTTGGTTTAAAAGATTAAAATAGAAATATTATCAACAAGAGAGATTGAGCGATAAAAATTGCAGAGGATTTCTACCTAATGCTATACAATATTTTAATAAGAAATAACTTTGGCAACAGAAATAATGAAACAACCGAGCCGTTACCAAAAGTAACAGTATAAGAAGTACAGAAAGCATTACAGGGCATGAAAAGAGGGAAATCAGCAAGAGACGATCGCCTAACAAATTTTTATTAAAACGTACCTTGATTTATAAAAAAAAAAAAAAGATGTCCATTGGTGTAGCTTAGAGATATCCTCCTTTCCTATAACGAGCTGATTATAAAAAGATTTCATAATAGTAAAACACCCTTAACTTTTCACAAAAAGTCTGCAAGAGTGTTCGATACTTACAGCTTGGAAAAAAAATTCTATTATACTAATTCACAAAAATGAAGACATAAAAGACCTGGAAAATTATTGCCCAAAAGGTTCACTCTCAGAAATATGATATATTTATAAAGATCATATTAGGTCGAATAGAAAGACTTAAAGTAAACTTAATCAACCAGGAGCGCAGGTAGGATTTACAAGCGGGTATTCAACAACTGACCATATCCATGCAATTAATCAGCTAATAGAAAAATCAACAGAATGCAATATGACAAACCTCTATGTATGGCATTTGTAGACTATGAGAAAGCATCTGATTTTGTTAAAACTTCAGCAGTAATGAAAGCCCTTCAAAGATAAGGAATAGATGAATCTTATGTTAGAACACTTGAAGATATCTATAAGGGAAGTAAAGCAATCCTAAACCTACATAAAGATAATGAGAAAATCCCGACTGAGAAAGAAGTTAAAACAGGAAGACCATCATCTCTAAAAATTATTCACGGCGTGCCTTGAAAGTTTTTAAGAATTTAAATCTT
>NC_090729.1:148359632-148367132 GCF_036898095.1 Palaemon carinicauda
TTATTCACTTAAACAAATACTTAGGAAAGTAATTTAAACAGCCTTAAACACACAAATTAATATAATTATTAACACCTTACAATTAACAATAAACACGCTGAAGGTGGCAAGCCAATTAGTACATTCGTATGTTAGACCGGTTTATAATTAAATAGAATTCCTGTTGACGAAAGGACCTCATCCAAACGTAGGCGAAGCGAGAAAGTCCTATTCAGTGAATATGTTTAGCTCGTAACCACTCTGTCCTAAAAAATATGAACAATATCACTATTAGTGACATGGAAACAGCAAGTCAAATTAAATTTCCCCAGAATTATTCAAAATTAAGCTGCAAAACTTTTACAGGGCTTCGCACAAATAAAATTAACCAAAGCCATAAACATAAATGCAACCTTGGACACAAATAACCTGGAAATTCTATATGAATAAATTGACTCAAAAGGACCAAGAATAGTTATTTAATAATTAAGGATTTAGCAAGACCTTTACTTAAATATAAATGAAAGTGCTGGCAATAACAAGGAATCGAACTAAAAACCCGCTTCCTTCAGTTGAACCCCATACCTGTTATTGTCCAGAGAGGCATATAAGTGGAAGTGACGACGACATTCACCACAAGAGCACGTTGCAGACAAAGGAGCCAATTTTTCGACACATCAAGCTAGGACTCCACTTGGGCTCAATCACACATATCGATGCTGAATACATCACAGTAAACCCTTGGCCATAACTCGAGGACGAGGACTTCAGAACTGTATACGTCTCTACGGGGCACATGGTCGTGGTAAACTAATAGAAGAAGATATCCAGTGGTCCAGTGGGGTTTTTACAACATCCACATATTGTACATATTCCTCACTGTATAATTATTGATGAAGAAAACACATCTGCGAAAAACACTTTAAAAAACGAATATTAATAATTTCACAGAAGGGTTCTAGGAGGAGTTGCTGCCATACTGCCGACGGAGAGATGTCTCTGCTTCTGTCTTACAGTACATAACCATATCGGCTTGTATAGTTATAACAAGGTAATAAGGGAACCAATGGAAGTGGGTTAAAAAATGAAAAACAAGCTAATTCAATACCAACTTAAAACTATCAAACAACCACCTACTCCCTTTGAGTCAAAATACAAAGTTAATACAAACAAAAATGAAAAGTTACGAATTATATTCGTAATTTTCTGGACATTGCAGGCCAGGGATACAATTTTATATGTAAATTGTATAAAAATTCAATCAAACTTAATCTAAATATTCAAATATTCTCGTGTTCGCCGCTCACTTAATATCGCAGCCTTCCTGCGAACACGAAGATTATTAGTGTCATTAATTTGTTCAACATCAGGGGTAGGGATACAGTTATCTTCACCCAAATCCTTCACCTCTAGATAAGGAATTAAAGTCGAGATGTGACGTTTTATAATTTCCTTGGTCTTACCCTTTAAAAGGGTCACTCCAGTTACCTCACCATTGCTATTGACTTCTAGTTTCTGGACAATAGCCATAGGATAGCTGCTAGGTTTAGTGTTAAGTTCCTTTAAAAGGACTATGTCCCCTACCTTAATATTATGTTGCTGGGCTGGACGGTACCTATCCTTCTTATCAACTGCTTGTGATAAAAGTGTCCCCAGAAACTCCGAATGATAATTCTCAATCAAATTTTGCCTAACTTTACGAAGTTTCTCAAACTCATCATTGATACGACTAGTTGAACTAACTGGTGCTTGCCAGTCTGGATCATTGGGCATTCCTTGCAGTGAAGGAATTAGGTTTAAAGAAAGAGTATCGTATCCTCTTATCAATTTCTCTGGGGTTATAGGTTCGGGTACATCATTAACATTAGCTTCCCTCAATCCATTTTTGAATGCAATAGGGCGCTTATTAACCAGATGTTTAGTGTGTTCTACAACAAATTCAAACTCTGCAAAAGATAAAACCCAATTCTTAATAGAACCAAAGAGCAGTCTTTTTACCATTTTCACACACGTCTCAACCAAGGAACCGAGTTTACTACAACCCTTAAAGTATTGTTGAAAGGTTAAGGGTTTCACATTGTTCTCCTCAAAGTAAAGCCGAGTCTCATGATCACTGATAAAATCATGAATTATGTTGGCGCCTGCAACAAGCTGAGAGCCTAGGTCACTGACAACAAGCTGTGGTACTCCATAATTAAAACAATGAAGTTGAAAAGATCTTAAAAACTCTTTGACCGAGAGGTCATTACATATCCTGAGATCAATTCCTCGACTCCAAGTACATGCAAAAATAAGTAACCAAACCTTTTGAGATTCAGTCCTTTTTAACTGTAAAAGGACCAAGGTAGTCAATAAAAACATTATTGAAGGGAATAGATGGTGGGTCAGATCTGAACTCTCTATAAACATTTTGATTCAACTGGAAAGTTCTGTTGTTGAATCTCCTACTATGAACACAAGTTTTAAGAATTTTCTTAATGGTAGAAAAGTGTTTAGGAACATAAAACGTACGTCTAATGGCAGACAATACAGCATAACATCCAGAGTGGGATAATTTCGAATGAGCATCAAGAACAATTAGTCTAGTTAAAGCACTATCCCTCGGCAACAATATAGGAAATTCATTTTGATCATCCCATGTCTTAAACTTACTTTTCACCCTAATAACGTTATTATTGTCAAGAAAAACATTCAGTTGAGTAACTATCTTAGGTAGGTCTTTAAGTCTAACCTTTTGATCCTGAAAATACGAAAAAACTTCAGGGAAAAACAATTTTTGCTCTGTAGATATAATCTGGGTAAGGGCCTGAGCAAACAGGTTACTATTAGGTGATTTAGGACTGCCTTCTATCCCTATCTTCTGCTTCCATTTCATAACACACCGCAAGACTCTTCGGTGAATCAAAACCAATCTCCTGAAATCAGAAATATCATTAGGGTCTATTAAATGAGCATTTCCGGAACTATTTGGCGAATGTTCAGAATTAATTCCCACATATACATTATGATCGATGACAGGAGCCATTTTGTCAACAGTCAGTGGATTAGGAATGACAACAGATAATTCATCTTCAGTCTTAATAAAGTTTGAATCTGGTCCAATAAGAAAATTTGTTTTCATAAGAGACCTATAAGAAAAGGGGCGAGTAGTGCTGTCTGCTGGGTTTTCTTTTCCTGAAACGAAACAAAACTTAACAGGGTACTTTTCACATAGCCTCTGGATTGAATTAAGCCTGTTAGTGGTAAATACACTAAGTCTCTGCATTTTTTCCATCTTGGACACACAAGAATTGAGCCAATGAAGTGAGCATATTGAATCAGTATACAACAGTAATTCAGTTATGTTAATTGGCTTCATACACACATCACCTGTAAGGTCTCTGTGTAACTCCATTAAGCTTTCAACACCAAACAAAACTGCATTAAGTTCCAATGACGGAATCGACTTATTCTTCAAATGTGTATTAACCATACGGTTTTTAGATTGTAGGAAACAACACTGATTTGTCTCAACATGACATATAAAAACTACAACACCATAAAGAGAACGACTGGCATCTGTAAATGCTATTAGTTTGTATTCACCGTCCCTAGAACCAACAAACCTTGGCACTCTTATTATGGGGGAGGAATTTGCCTGCCTACACAAGTTTTTCCATTCACGAACCAAGTCATTATTAAGAGGTTTGTCCCAATCAAGATCTTTACAACATTGGAGCCTATGCATGAATAACCTACTCCTGTTCATGAGTGGCAAATTAAACCCAAAAATATCGAACTGTGCAGCTATGGTGGTCAAAACCTCACGTTTAGTACTGGCATCAGCATTAAGATTGATAGGCTTGGTGAAAATTTCATCACTTATCCTATTCCATGTTAAACCAAACAATTTATTCTCTATAGGTGTCTCAATTTTCATATCTTTATCAATTCTACTCTGCAAGGAAATATCATTAGTTATTAACTGCTGCACTGAAAATTTAAAGGACTCGAACACCTTAGGTAAAACCGAATAAGCCCACTGAAGGGTATCAAGATTGTCACAAGAATAGGCTCCGTTGTCCATGTATGTTAATGAATAGATCAACTTCTTACATTCTTTTAATTTGTCATCATCTTTATCAGAGTTAATAATCAATATATAAAAAAGTGATATCATAAGGAGAAAAGGACTGCAACGTAAACCAAAACTTAGTCTGACATTGCGAAATGCAACCAGGGTATAATCATCTTTCCTAACATTACGAAACCAGTAAAATAGAAGTTTTGCCTGATCGTTCTCGCTCAAAGTCAACATATTGAATGCCTTTTTCAAATCAAATGTCAATAATTTCTCGTCGAACCGAAGATGAATGAAAGCTGATAACATTTTCTGGTTCAGATTAGGGCCTGGGAACATACACTGGTTATGGGGACAAATTCAGACCTTTATTACGTTCATTTTCACTCAAATTCGAGAGATAAACTATCCTACATTTCGTTGTCTCACGTCGAGGCTTGAAAACAGCCATGTGGGGAATGAAAGAATAATTTGGGTGTTCTAATTTAAATTGTTCAAGATTATCTACAGGTTCAATAATACCCTCGGCTAACTGATCTCTGAAAGTCTGATCCATCAATAGCAAATTACCTTTATCTTTCTTGTGCTTCTTTAATGTAGACTTATAAATTAATTTAGCTAACCTCTCATTCTTAGAGAGTAAATGAGATAATTTACCATTCCACAACAAAGGAACCCTAATCCTGCCATCTGTTTCCCTGAAAAGATTTTTTAGCGTGAAATCAATTAACTTCCTATTCAGATCAGTTGTCTGCTCATCACATTCAGGCTGATCATAATTAAGATAATTACGGCATTCTGCCTCAAGTATATGGTTAGTGGCCTCTCTTAACTTTTCCTCTATGACCTTGCCTTTAGTGTTCAATACATTAAAGTTACAACTAGTAGCAATATTACCAAAATCAAGGTCTTTAATTTCCTCACTAAATGAGGGACTAAGATGATCACAACCCAATAAAAAAGAATGTGTGCATATACTTACAGAGGAGTCCATAACAGGGAAAGATAACAATGGCTCACTGGAATCAGTGTTCATGCAATAGAAATTACTGTCGCGAGTCTGCAAATAATCCACATTATTGATCAATCTGTCAAGATTTCCTGTTAGCATAATGCCATGTAACGTATCTATATATACAGAGGGGTCATTATTGCCAAATACAACGTCTTTTCCCAACAAACAATGAGAAGAATCTGAACCTAACAAGACATCAATGTCACTAATTTCACTAGATTTTGGGTCTAGGGAGGAATCATCAGCAAAGGAATAACCTCTATCTTTAAAGGCTTTAATAACCTTCCCTAAACCAGGTAAGGACAACTTTATATTTATCGAGGGCACAACCATAGCAAAAATCTCAACTACACCAGTGGTTAAAGTAATAGGCAACTGTACTATTCTAGTTTTATAGACCTTGGGACCATTAAAACCATTAACTGTCGAGTCAACATCATTGCATATAACTTTAAATTTACCAAAATTGGCTAGTCCTCTCCGATACAAAAGTGCTTTGTGAACCGGTATCCTTGAGCCCTCTGAATAATCTCCCTTGACCTGAAACTTGGAAAGTAAAAGTTGGAAGTGCAGATCTACTACTACAATTAGGCAGTATGGCTACTCCACTATTCGTCGCTGTTTTAACTGTAGCAGAACTAGACGGCTCATTTTTACTTTGGGTGGAGCTTGTCTTTATGCATAAAAAGGAGAAATGCCAACCGCCACAATGATAACACTTTTTGCGAAACCTGAAAGAACATTTAGTAGTCGGGTGCATAAAACTTCCACATTTTACACAGCCCTTGCACTCTGACAATTTCGATACTTTCTCCTGTGCAGTAGGGAAATTTGGACATTTGGAAATAAAGTGATTAATATCCTTTGAATCTACCTTTTGGCACAAGTTGCAACTTTTTGATGCATTGTTAATATTAGAGTCGACTTTGATAGCCAAACTAGTCGAAGTATCCTGCAGATTCTTCCCTTGAAAATTTCCAGAAATAGCGGGACCTTTAAACTTTGAAATTTTCCTAGCATTCTCATACCTTTCAGTGGCAGTAAAGAAGTTATCCTTAATATCCTTACAGCTAGGACGAGTTTGATTGGTAATCTGAACCAACTCTTTCTTAAATTGTTCATTAAGGCCTGACCATGCAAAATACTGTATAAAATCATCTGCCGTTATTTCTAGTGTACTAACAGACTGCAATATAGTCCTGAATTTTGAAATATATGAATATGGATCATCTGAAAGCCCTAACTTAAGTTCTGTCAACTGCCTGATCGTGTTTACCTTACGAGTGCTTTCCGAAGCAAATGCTGCCTTCAAAAGCTCTACTGCATCATTAAAGGTTTGCTTGTCCGCCTCTAAAGAATCCAACAATAATTTAGCACGACCGTCTACTTGCTGCTTGAGCAACAACAAAAGATCGCGATCTGGGTATGTAAAGGAACTAGTGGTACTTAGGAATTCCTTTAGAAATGACGTGAAGTCCTCGTTTTCTTTACTGGTAAACCTGGGTAAAGGAGCAGTTGGCTGCTTTAACAAAGAACGAGCATTATCAATGCTAACATTCGAATGATTAGAGAGAGAAGCAGGCAACAAAGACAAGCAAATCTGGATTCTATCCTGGTAATCCTGACATATGTCACTCTCTGTATCTAAAGCCGCCTCTGTTACCCAGTCATCTGAAAACTTCAATTCAAAAACATTTTGGTCCAATTCCAATAAACTCTTCTGGTAGTTAAGCAGAAGACCCCTTTCGGTCGTTTGCAAGGCTGGATCTAAACCCCCGTAATTATCACGTTTATCATAACAAACAGTAACTTTTTTACGAACCGTTTTGCGCCTGGAAATTACAGCTCTTAAATCTGACATTTTAATCTAGCTGAATAAAATTACCTAAACAAAAGGATAAACAGATCGTGTAAATCTATATATAAAACTAATTGAACGCGAATTAGTAACTGTAAATGGAGATAAACAAACAAACTGCTACATTCAATAAACACTGAATTAAACACGTGCTAAATGTAAGTACGCCAAAAAAACTTAATACATGAAAACAAAACGTACTAAATTATTATAGACACGTAAGAAATAAGTAGAATCTCACCGAAAACAAGCACGTTACAATATGCTAATTACCTCACCGCATAAGACGACACGATATTTCGCGATCTATTTATATTAGCGTTTAAATTAACAACAACTAAAGTAAAATTACTGGACCACTGGAAACCCCCGCAACGAGCTATACCTGACCGTCAACACTTGCCACCTTCTCGCTAAAAATCCTGCCACGGTCGCCATGAACTAAACTTTTATATATATACTTATTCACTTAAACAAATACTTAGGAAAGTAATTTAAACAGCCTTAAACACACAAATTAATATAATTATTAACACCTTACAATTAACAATAAACACGCTGAAGGTGGCAAGCCAATTAGTACATTCG
>NC_090729.1:148374632-148382132 GCF_036898095.1 Palaemon carinicauda
CGGCTTATCAACAATAAATTGCTGAACTGTCGCGTTTTCAGTGGGGGGATGGTACCGCCGGAAGGGACACTAGAGTGTAGAGGCCACCGGATTTGCTATATAAAAAGAGGAGCGTTTTATTGAAGATACGAGGAAGGTCAAAGATGACAGGCCAGTGTCAAAACGCAGAATGTCTGTGACGTTGAAATCCTTTCGGCCTATTGGAAAAAAAAAAAAAAAAAAAGCTCTCGGACAGGGTAGGTGAATGCGATTTACATATCTAAATAAATATAGCATCAGTATTTTTGTTTGCATACTGAAGCGGGATTAAGATACTCTAAAGTAGAATTCAGAAGTACTCTAGATAATATATCAAGGATTTGTTCCTATGGCCATCTATGGAAAAAAGAATATATTCTCCCGTAAGTTTAAGTTTGTTATATTTAACAAGTTCAGATATAAGAAATCCTTTTCACATAAGAATGTGAAGTTGTTATTGTAATATATAAGTAGCAAAATGTCTTAGGACTTTGTTCTGCTGTGGACTAGCAACGGCTGATGATTATATATATACATATTATATATATATATATATATATATATATAATATATATATATATATATATATATATATATATATATATATATATATATATATATATATATATATATATATATATATGGTAGCCTGACTACTGATCGAAAGATAATTCGACGAGTTGTCATTCTACCAATTGTTATTCGACGAATTGTCTGCATACCACATATATATATATATTATATATATATATATATATATATATATATATATATATATATATATATATATATATATATCATAACAATAATAATGATAATAATAATAATAATAATAATATAATAAATAATAATAATGATAATAATAATAGTAATAATAACAAGGATAACAATAATAACAACTACTTATGTTTGTGCACTGTGGGCGAGAAAAGTTAGGAAGGATGTTACAAGACTCCTATAAACATAAGTAAATGGAAATGCAGACTACGTCAATTTACAAAGTAAGAGGCATGTGATTAAGTCCTAAAAACAAGAAGACAATATAGAAAATTAAACCTTTTATCACTTGATGCACAGCACCTTCTTAATAAAGCTAAGCTCCAAATAAGGAAAGCTTCGAAAACTTTGAAGGAAACTGCAACTGCACAGAGAGATGTGGAGATTTTAATTCTGCCGGTCCCAGTGTCAAGATGATGTGCATAGTAATAATCATTTTACATAAGACCCAATTTTGGAAGGAGATATTACATGGCTAATAATATTCTTCGGTAGAAGACCCTCTTTATGCATGTTTGATTGAAGACAAAGGCTCTCTCATTGACGATAATTTTATAAGACAAACTTTCTATTGGTCTAATTTTCTTCTTTCCAACAGGACTACAATTTTGGTAGTATCTCTGTTATTCTCATCTTTCAGAAAAGATATGGATATTCATCAGTTAATGAATTAAGTCTTTTACTTTAAAACCGTGCATATGAACATTAGTTCATATACTAATTCTAGGGTGCATTCCAGGGTTCAATATTTTTCTCGTCGTATTCAGGAGTGAGGTCAAGTTACACTAGTTTTCAAGCAGGTAGGTACGACGGCTCATCATCAGTTATGAAGAATAAGTGATAGATGAGGGCTTCATGGCTGTATCTATATGAATCTGGGTTGGTTTAATTTTGGGCGTCGAGACCCAATGGCGGAAGTCGTGTTCCTAGTCGAGTGCTGGGCCAGATGATCGGGCCAGGAATGAGTCATGTGTCTGAGATTCCTGGCTAGAGGACTCCGTTCTCTGACTGGGTGTAGTCCTTGCTGGGAGATGCTATGTTTCAAACAAGTTGCTGTCATCGTCGGTGTTGTCTTTATTAGTTTGTCTAATCACAGTAGGTGGCTGGTGCTACTTGGGTAGATAGGAAAAAAATATTTTCTGTATGGTGTTGAAGATAGGTTTCTCCTGCTGTATCAGTAGGGCCTCCAGAATTCTAAGTCTCCAGAATTCTAAGTCTCTAGCTTTCTAGGGCACTACCGATGATTTTCATATTTTCCGACTTGTTCTCGGAGTATGGACCTATTATGAGTTTGTTAGCAATGTGCCTTACTGGCACCTTGCTGTACGGTACAGGACAGGCGGTTCGATAGCCGCATGGGGGGTAATCCTGATGCAGCCTCCTCAGATGGAACATTGGTAACAGTAGACCACATTTGTTTTCTTCAGACTGTTCTGCAGGGGATGGGTAAGTTTATATACTGCATATATGTATATATATATATATATATATATATATATATATATATATATATATATATATAATATATATATATATATATATATATAAAATTTGGGTCTTATAGAGAAATGTTTCATGGCAACCTGAGACACAAAAACTTGAATCCCTTTGTATGAAAAGCCGTAAATAAAAAGCGGTATTGATTACTCTAATCTATTAGAGATCACTGTTAAATTGGAATAAAAAAACATAATTGACTTGATTTGTTATGCAAATAAATGAGATTTAATCCTATGACAAATACTTTGAATAATATGAAAAAAAAAAAATGGCGAAAAAGGTTGAAGCGACTAAATATAGCATATACAGTTGGGAGTGGGTGGGTCATTTCTTAGCATTATTATTGATTTTCTATGTAATAGATCTCAAAGAGTTGTTGTTGATGGGAGCCATAGTGATTATAGGAATGTGATATCCGGTGTTCCACAGGGTAGTGTTCTTGGTCCATTACTTTTCATACTATATACACATGACATGTGGTTTGGCCTAGAAAACAAGCTTGTTGCATATGCAGATGATGCTACTCTCTTTGCATCAATTCGATCCCCTGAATGTAAATATGGGGTTGGTGAATCCCTTAATAGAGATTTAGCTAGAATTAATGCAAGGTGCAAATTATGGGGTATGGAGTTGAATCCTAACAAAACTCAAAGTATGATTGTAAGTAGGTCAAGGACGGTGGCTCCTCAGCATCCGGATCTCAGTATTGATAATGTTTCTTTAAATTTGTATGACTCTCAAAATTTTAGGTGTGATTCTCAACAGCAAATTTAATTTTGAGAAACATATAAGGTCTGTGTCTTCTTCAATTGCACAAAAAATTTGCTTATTGCGAAAGTCTTTCAAGATTTTCGGTGATCAATCTATTCTGAAGAAGTGTTTTAATTCTTTCATTCTACCTTGTTTTGAGTATTGTTCTCCTGTCTGGTCTTCAGCTGCTGATCCTCATCTTAATTTGTTGGACAGAAACTTACGGTCTATTAAATTTCTTATTCCTGATCTAGACATTAATCTCTGGTACCGTCGTTCAATTAGTCCATTATGCATGGGGCATAAGATTTTTCATAACTCTGACCATCCTTTACATTCAGATCTCCCTGGACAATTCTCTCCTGTTCGTAATACTAGGTAGGCAGTTAATTCTAATAACCAGGACTTCTCCATTATGAGGCTCAATACTACGCAGTACTCTAGAACTTTTATTCCAGCTGTTACCAAGATGTGGAATGATCTTTCTAATCGGGTAGTTGAATCAGTAGAACTTCAAAAGTTCAAAGTTGGAGCAAATGCTTTTTTGTTGACCAGGTGGACTTGAGTCTTTTTATAGTTTATTTATGACATATTTGTTTTTGATGTTGTTAATAGTTTATATATGACATGTCTGTTTTGACGTTGTTACTTTTTTTAGAATGATTTATTGTTAATTTGTTCTCTTCATTTATTTATTTCCTTATTTCCTTTCCTCGCTGGGCTATTTTTCCCTGTTGGAACCCCTGGGCTTATAGCATCTTGCTTTTCCAACTAGGATTGTAGCTTGGATAATAATAATAATAATAATAATAATAATAATACTGAAGATCACTGGTAGTAGGTTGGCCTGGGCACCAGCCGCCCGTTGAGATACTACCGCTAGAGAGTTATGGGGTCCTTTGACTGGCCAGACAGTACTACATAGGACCCTTCTCTCTGGTTACGGTACTTTCCCTTTGCCTACACAGACACCGAATAGTCTGGCCTATCCTTTACAGATTCTCCTCTGTCCTCATACACCTGACAACACTGTGATTACTAGACAATTCTTCTTCACCTAAGGGGTTAACTACTGCACTGTAATTGTTCAGTGGCTACTTTCCTCTTGGTAAGGGTAGAAGAGACTCTTTAGCTCTGGTAAGCAGCTCTTCTAGGAGAAGGACACTCCAAAATCAAACCATTGTTCTTTAGTCTTGGGTAGTGCCATAGCCTCTGTACCATGGTCTTACACTGCCTTGGGTTAGAGTTCTCTTGCTTGAGGGTACACTTGGGCACACTTTTCTATCTAGTTTCTCTTCCTCTTGTTCTGTTAAAGTTTTTATAGTTTATATAGGAAATATTTGTTTTAATATTGTTACTATTCCTAAAATGTTCTATTTTTCCTTATTTCCTTATTTCCTTTCCTCACTGGGCTATTTTCCCTGTTGAGGCCCCTGGGCTTATAGCATCCTGCTTTTCCAACTAGGGTTGTAGCTTAGCATTTAATAATAATAATAATAATAATAATAATAATAATGACGACAATGAGCATTTAATGGTCGGAATGGATACATTCTCTCTCTCTCTCTCTCTCTCTCTCTCTCTCTCTCTCTCTCTCTCTCTCTCTCTCTCTCTCTCTCTCTCTCTCCTCTCTCTCTCTCTCTCACGAAATATAATATTCTTCACTTAATATTCATTCTTTTCTATCGCCAAAAGCCTTACAAGGAAACATACCGTTATGTATGTCGAAAAAAATCATGTTAGAGATAGCACCCATTCAGATCATTATTAATCCTTTCAGGTATTTTGTACGACTATGCCTTACGCCAAAGACGCCTTTGGTAGTTCGATTTACTGCATAGGATTTCATATTATAAACCACGTAATGGGCCATTTATTTTAACCAACGCAGCCTTTTGAAATATTTTGCTTTGGCATTCTTGAACAGCATTTTCATTACAAATTAAAGTTTATTCTTTTTGTTGTTCAAATTATGATTCATAAACCCCTCGGTTGCTGTTTCATTATTTTCTTATGTTCTCGAAAAATGCCACACTTTCAAATTATAGTGAGGCCCAATGGACCCCCATCTGCAAGTAATAGAAAAGAAGAAAATAAAGACAAGTAAATGACTCATAAAGGATATCAAGAACCATCGAAG
This sequence comes from Palaemon carinicauda, assembly GCF_036898095.1. Taxonomy (NCBI): domain Eukaryota; kingdom Metazoa; phylum Arthropoda; class Malacostraca; order Decapoda; family Palaemonidae; genus Palaemon; species Palaemon carinicauda. The sequence goes on from NC_090729.1 coordinate 148,379,818, forward strand.
TTTTGGGTATTTTCTGTTATATGGAATATAAATATCATATAAACAAAATCACAATGATGACATTCCCAATATAATTACATTAAAAACTAATGATTAACATAATTTTGAGGACAGGCTACAATTGAGTGCATAGAAAACGGGAATTTCAATCGCGTTTTCTATGCCGTAGTTGAAGTCGTCCGCTATTGAGCATAAGTAACTAATGGGAAATCAATGCTATATCTATTAACCCAAGGTACTATCCCTCTCCATTTAATCTGAATTAAGTAGCCGTATCCTTACTGTAGCACACAGAGTATGATTCCCTACCCCCGCCATGGCACTTGACAAACACTGGCAGAATAACTGGACAGCACGTGTACGTAGCTGGTGAAGGAGCTTTGCTAAACGTGAAATTCAATTCAGAAATAATCAGTTAGGAAAGATCATATTCAGAGGTTTTGAGACATACTGAGCAACGTTTATTCAATTAAATTGTTCGATAGGATGGAAAAAGGTTGAATTAAGTTACCGTTTTGCAAATCTACATACTACCCAATTTACGCCTACAGAACCAAAATCAAATTGTCTTGAATTTCTTTGATGCTGAAAAAACTGACTTGGGTTATTTGAAAAACTACAACCCTTACACATACTTTGTCAAAAGAGTAGCAATAGGAAAAGGGAGAGTGAAATTAAGATTACGAATAGAATCTTTTGATACTGAATTAAATTTCCCATTTTGACGGATTTCTTTACCAACATTTGGCTAGATAATTTTCCTTCGAATTTTTATAGTACTTTAACATTTCAAACTGTTCAATTCTACTTATTCTCTGCTTTAATAGCCTAAAACTAATTGCAGTCCTTATAAGAACTTATTAATCAGACTAATGTGATTTTTTGAAAATGCTTGGGGATGTCATAGACAACATTTTGTAAGCAAAGCCAGTCGTTATAATAATAGTAATAATAATGATAATATTATTACTGCCTCAGTAGAATTTATTTTACAGTTGAGCTTTTTTATTTCACATTTTTTTTTCTCAGTACTGCTTTTCACCAGTAATTGCTATGTTTGTCCTCAGTACCGGGAAGCATAATACATAGAAAAATTCTATAATTTTACTAAAAGCAAACTCGTTAAAATTGGTAAAATAGAGTCATCAGGCGATGTCTGGCTGAAAAGCTGTAGAGTTGGCTCTATTTATATTACTTCGTTGCCTCGTCACGTCGGACCTAGTTGCTGAATGGTGGTTGTGGGCGGAAGTGGAACATATATCAGGTCTGGGCCGGAGCTGCTCTTCCATTGGCTGAGGTACTCTTTGGGAGGGTTTTTGTCACAGTCAGGCTGCTACTATGCTCATGTTTGTCGAAGTTGGGTGGAGTCAGGGTTCGAATCAGTCCAGGCAGACCTCCTGGTGTGGAGCACTGATTGGCCAACTCGCTGCCTGAACGGGGCTCAGAGTCAGGCAAGCTGCTTGGCCACTCAAAGTCCAAGTCCGAAGAGTCCCGAACTTCTTGCTGATTGGCTGAGGTGCTCAGTGGGAGAGTCGCAGTCGCAGGAAAGTGTGATGAGCCAAGAGTAGGTTGTGACTCAAGAGTGGGATGAAACCAACTGAGTGAGTTTTTTTTTACTGAACATCGAGTTTATATACAATCAGAGTCCCGGTCAGAAGGCTGGGTGTTCGGGTCACTCCGGGGTCACCAATGTAACGAGCCAAGAGTAGGTTGTAACTCAAAAGCAGGATGAAAGCAACTGAGTGAGTTTATTATAGAACATCGAGTTTATATACAATCATAGTCCCGGCAAGAAGGTCACAAAAAACAACAGGCTATTTCATGTCCAATCGGCAACCGGTTCTGTTAACAGTTAATAAAAGAAAAAGCACACAGGTTGATGCATATTGCTGTCAATGCAAGGAGGAGAGCGAAAATACAAAGGATAATATATACAAAAAAGATAAATGTCGTTACTATGTACGATCGTTTGACACACGAGTGGTACAAAAGCTTCCAGGCAGCTATTCATCATCGTCATCGCCGTTGTTTCCAGGTCAATGGGGGTAATGTTCCTATGACAGGATGGGAGGAGGATCATGTGTCATGTTTAAGTTCGCTCGTTCTTGTTGGATGAGCAGGGCCTCCGGGATCCTAAGTCTTCTGCCATCCGGGGGACAGCTGATTATTTTAGTATTTTTAGTGATATCATCCCATACCAAATTCTTGTTTTGTTCGAGGAGTTGGTGCATCTTGATGGCTCCCTGTTAAACATGGTAGGACAATCTTCTAGAGAGTCTTATCGTGGTCATTCCAATGTAACAGTCAGGGCAACC
>NC_090729.1:148387132-148394632 GCF_036898095.1 Palaemon carinicauda
TATAAAATATATATGTGTGTGCATGTGTATGTGTGATACAAACAAGTACAATGTCGTACTTCATTATTATGCTAAAAGGGTTCTGCAATGGTGTAAGACGTTTATAAAACTGCATGTTTTTTTCGTTGAATATACAACGAACTTTAAAGCTTTCGTCCAACCACTGTGGACTTTTTTCACTAAAATTCTAATAATACAAATCAATTATTGATGCAAGGAATAAAATACAAATATAGAGGCACTTTAAAAACATAGCCATAGAGTTAATAACAGATTCAAAACTCATTATGGAACAGTTTCAGGTTGTTGGGCCCTTGTCCTTTCCAAATTTCTTTGAGATTTTTTGGGGGGATATGTTGCGATGATCACCATCCAACTCGATGTTCCGGTAGTTCTGGTCGTTTCTCATTTGAACAATCTATGGGGGATGCCCCTGTGAAGGATGATCAGGGGAGGAGGCATCTCCTAAAGTAATTACAGATTAATTATATACTGGTTTTGCTTCTCCTACATATTTCCTCACTGATGTTGGCATCTATTATTTCCTTGTTACCCTCAAAGATATTATTTAAAGAGATCACAGCACTTTCTATCGGTCTCCTCATAACCTTGTCATAACATCTGTAAATAACTTCTGCGTTTTTAAAATCTAATACATGGCTTTCCTCTTAAGTTTGTCGAGCTATATAATCTACAAAATTACACAGTTTTGTAAAAGTCTTACATCATTGCGGAACCTTTCAGCATATACAGTATATATATATATATATATATATATATATATATATATATATATATATATATATATATATATATATATATATATATATATATATATATATATATATATATATATATATAACGGATTTTGAGCGAAGCGAAAAATCTATTTTTGGGTGAGATAGCCATGTCGTCCTGATGGAAGTTCCTATAGGGTAGCTTCCTAGGGTATATTACAACTACGGCGATATTCCCAGAGAATTTACCTTAAGGTACCAGAATTCTAACTCCTGGAGCGAGTATCCCTCGTGAAAGGGATATCGCGACATATCAGAGGACGTATTCTAGACACGTCACATGGCAATCTACGACCTGAACAGAGATTCGTCTCGTAGGAGGGAGATTGACGAGATACGAATTCGGGAAAGAAAAAGGGGAGCCGCTCCCAAGGCTTCCCTATCCCCCGATTCGTATGCGTGCCTGGCGCCAATCCTGGCGCCATCTGTATTCCTTGTAGCGTACACGAGGTGCTACAGATACTGTATGTAGGGAGGGGTCCTACAGCCCTTTCTTAGAAAGGCAAGGGCGGGTCCATCAGGACGACATGGCTATCTCACCCAAAAATAGATTTTTCGCTTCGCTCAAAATCCGTTTTTTGGGCTCAAGCCATGTCGTCCTGATGGAAGTGTACCAGAGCATTACTGTATCTGTGGATTCTCAGAACGTGCCGTACTCCCCGGAGATATTTATTCCCGGTCGACTAGACCTAGAGACCTAAGATGTTACCGTTATACATCTTTTCAACTAACTATAAACTATGTTAGAGCTTCCTGCCCCCTACAGGGAAGAGTCCTACTAGACTCTGGAAAAGTCTCGAAGAGTACATATATCTATGTACGAATACCAGGCAAGCTAATATAGTGGTCTCGCCCTATATTAAGTAAAGCATAGTTTGTAAAGGACCACTGCGTCAATATGAAATATCGACCAGTTTTCCGCACAATACTTGTATTGGACAAAGGTTTTATATCCGCATAGGAGGAAAACCAATGCAACATAGCTTGCATAAAGGAACAATTCTATTAGAATTATCCCAGATAAGGTACATAGAATGAATGCTCAATTATACCAGTAAATTGACACAGGTGAAGGAGACGCAAGGTTCTCAAGAACCAGATTATTGACAGGCAATAAATAGACAGGTTAACCACAATTATATATATATATATATATATAAGAAGAGGATAACCCAAAACTTTAAGCATAAGTATGATAGTAAACAGGGCTTGTTTGTCTGAAAGAAAAACATTAGATGCCACTTTTAAGATACCGAGGTATCAAAGTCATAAAAGCCTGTATTACAAATCAATGACATTAGCGTTAGAAACGCTCGGCACACATGTCTGCACTTATGCTAGGTTCACCTTCGGAAATGGAACAGTCTGGATGGGCAACACAGTGCCCTCACTTAGTTTGTAGTACAGTATGTAACTACACACTCACCCTGGAATTAATCGTCCCAATTAAGACCACTGTTCCTCGCAGAGCTAAACAGTAGGGTTAACACCGCGACCCACTGCTACCACAGATCTCTTTTAGTTCCTCTACTTGCTTCGCATAGTGGCGAAAGAACACTCTGGAAGACTTCCAGCCAGTGTATGAACGGAGATGTTCAAACTCCATGCAATTAAAGAAATTTAAGAATGAGGCAACTTTCCTCGGATCGTGACCTGCGGGTGTATTGTCAGGATCCGCTCTGCGAATAAAATATGTGATTTTCGCTCTGAGTTGATTCAGAGATAAATTTGAGCCTGATGTTTCTCCCCTGAATAGTAGACCACCCTTGAAGTCTGAAGTTCTATGAAGATAGACCTTTAGGCATTCTACTGGACATAGAGATGCATCTTCTTTCAGAGGGCAGATTCTCCAGGGACCCCACCTGTTGGTGGGTAACTCATTCTTGGCGAGAAACGTAGGATCTGGAAACAGGTTCAGTTCTTCCCCATCCAGGAACTGAACACGACCTGCCTCTCTCGAGAGGCTACAATCTCACTAACCCTGGCCCCGGACGCGAGTGCAAATTAGGAAAATAACTTTTTGTGTCAAATCCTTTAACGCACATTCTTCATTGCTCAACAGGGAAGCGAAATGAAGAACTTGTCTAAAGACCATGAAATGGGCTTTGGAGGTGCTGAAGGTCTGAGCCTAGCACATGCTTTCGGGACTTTATTAAAGATCTCGTTACCTAGGTCGACCTGGAAGGCATATAGAATGGGTCTTGTCAAAGCAGACTTACACGCTGAAATCGTGTTCGCTGCCAACCCTTGACCATGGAGGTGGGGAAAAAAGATAAGCAGAAGTCTGTCAAGATCTCCTGCGGAATCTTCGCCTTGACAAAAGGCCACCCATTTTCTCCAAGATGACTCATATTGCCTTCTAGTAGATTTGCATTTATATTCCTCAATGAAGTCTATACTGGCTTTCGAAATCCCGAAACGCTTTCTCACCGCTAGGGAGAGAAAATCATGAACTACAGGGTCCGGGTTTTCTGTAATGAAGCGCAGACAGTTGACTTCTGGACTCGCTGGGTCAGAACTGGATCTGGTAGTGGTACAAACTTCAGCTACAGTTCCAATGCCAGGAGGAACCACACGCTGTTCGGCCACTTGTGGGCCACTATTGCCGCTACCCTTTGAAGGATCTCAGTTTGTTGAGGACCCTCAACAGAAGGTTGTGAGGAGGGAACAGATAAATCTTGGACCATCTGTTCCAGTCGAGGGACATCGCGTCCACTGCTTCCACTAAGGGGTCCTCGTACGGGGCACGTACAGGGGCAACTTCTTGTTGTCTTTCGTCGCAAAGAGGTCTATCTGCAGTTCTGGGACTGATTCAGAATGAAGGAGAATGATCCTGCGTCTAAGGACCATTCCGACTCTATCGGTGTGAACCTGGATAGAGCGTCCGCTGTCACATTGCGGACTCCTTGAAGGTGAACTGCCGACAGGTACCACTTCTTCTTTTCCGCCAATCGGAAGACGGCCAACATCACCTGGTTGAGAGGTGGTGACCTCGATCCTTGTCGATTCAAGTATCTTACAACTACCTCGCTGTCTATTACCACTTTATGTGGAACGAATGACGCGGGGAGACTTTCTTTAAGGTAAGGAGCACTGCCCTAGCTTCTAGAAAGTTTTATGAGAAAGGTCTTGAATAGCCTGGACCAAGTCCCCTGGACTTTTTTCCGATGAGAGTGACCTCCCCATCCCTCCTTTAAGGCGTCTGAGTGAATCGTCACCGACGGGGGAGGTGGCTGAAGAAGAACCTGACTTCTTTAGATGTCTGGCTTGGGACCAAGGCCTGAGAAGAGTACTTAGCCGAAGCGGCTGGTCTTCTCAGATCTCTTCACGCGTTTGATGCATAACTTCTCCAAACTCCGATTGCATCCTTTAGCTGTGCTCTTAGCACTGGGTCTGTCACCGAAGCAAACTGGAGAGAGCGCAGTACTCTCTCCTGCTCGTGTCTTGATATCCTTTCGGAATCTTGAAGTCTCTTGAGAGAACCCGCTATCTCCTTCCTTTTCTTCGCTGGGGTGGAGAAACGGTGTGACAAAAGGTCCCAGTGGATCTTAGCCACTGGAACTTTTGAGATGGAGAAAGTCGAGACTTTTTCTGTTGATCTTGAAGCCTAGGTACTCTAGGAACTGGATCACTGACTGGAAGCTTGCAAGCATTCTGTCTCGGATGCTGCCCACACCAACCAGTCGTCCAGGTAGGCTACTACCTGAATTCCCTTTAGGCGAAATTGTTTGAGAGCTACGCTCGCAAGCTTCGTAAAAATCCTTGGGGCTATGTTTAGCCCGAATGGCATGGCTCCGAAGGCGTATAGTCTTCGCTGTAGCCTGAACCCTAGGTAGGGGGAGAGTCGATGGCTAATTGGAATGTGCCAGTAGGCATCTGACAAGTCTATAGAGACGGAATATGCCCTCTTGGGCAGTAAGGTCCTTATGTGTTGCAGTGTTAGCATTTTGAATTTGCAATTCACTATGAACTTGTTAAGTGGTGACAAGTCCAGAATGACTCTGAGCTTTTCCGAGTCTTTCTTGGGAACACAAAACAGCCTCCCTTAGAAATTGATGGGCTTCACCCTTTTTCTCCAACCGTTCTTGAACGTACTCCTCCATAACGGGGGTGGAGTGTTGGAAAAACCGAAGGTACGGGGGTGGAGTGCTGTACCAGCTCCCGCCCAATCCATTCTTGAGTAGGCTGTGGGCCCAGGGATCGAAGGTCCGCCGATCCCGAAATTTCAGAAGTCTCCCTCCTACCGGTATCACCTCACTTGGACTGCCGTCCTGAGGTCTTGCCTTCCTGACCACGACCACCCCTGAATCCCTTTCCCCTTGAGGGGCGTCTAGACGAGCCTCTGGCTGCTCCTCTAGGCTTTGCTCGGAAGGAAGTAGACTGCCCTTCGAACGCTGGGGTGAATGCCGTGGACTGTGTCGACACGGCCTGGGGTACCCACTGAAAGGTGGTCGGGGTTTGTGCCACGATCTGGGGCACTGGGGGCAATGGCAATTGCAGTTGCTGTTGCTGTCTAAGAGGCTTGGCTGGCCGAGACGGTAGCCTAGTCCTCATAGTCTTCCTCTTTGGTTGAGGACCCTCATCCGGGGAAGACTTTCTTTTGATAGCCAGGTCCCACTTCTGGAGAAGGTTTCTATTCTCCAAGGTGGCTTTATCAAAAACTTCTTTGACCAAGTCGGTAGGGAAAAAGGTCTTTTCCCCAAATGTTGGAGGAGATTTGTTTCTTTAGCTCGTGCCTCACTGTAGCCGAGGTAAACACGAACTCCCTACAAGCTCTCCTTGCCTTGACGAAGCCATAAAGGTCCTTCGTCACTGTGGCCAGATGAGGCTTGGCCACTACCATGAACATTTCATGGACCTTGGGGTCGCTTGCCATCGTCTCGAGAGTAGTCTGAAGAGACATTGAGGCAGTCAGTCTTTCTTTTGTATCGAACTCACTTCGCAAAAGAAAGTCAGACAGCTTAGGGAGGTCCTTGCCGAACTGACGTCCGGCAATATCAGCCTCCAACTTTCCCACTTAGAACGTAAGATGGACGTCCTTCCAATCTTTGTGGTCCATAGGCAGGGCCAGCGACAAGGGTTTACACTCCTCTAGGGAGGGGCAAGACTTGCCGGCCTCGATTGCTTTTAGTACAGCCAGAAACCCTTTCTGTAAAAGGGGGAAGGCTCTAGTAGGCGAGGACACAAAGGAAGGGAGCTTCCTATTCAATGCAGCTACCTTTGAGTTAGAGAAGCCCCTCTCTTTCATCGAAGATGAAAGTAGAGCTTGAGCCTTAGCATGGTCATCACTATGACCTCCTTCGGCTCTGCCTCCTCCTTTGAAGCTGGTTCCTTCCTCAGCCGGACATAACAGTCCGGATATGGTGCCTTGCTGGGCCAGAATTCCACCCTCCAGGGGAACTGAGCCCAGCATATCCGAGATGACGATCTTTCCAGTCGTCATCGACATGTGCTCAGCATACCTCCATGGGTTAGCATCCGAGCACAAAGGAAGGTCTTTCACATTGAGCTTTTCTGGGGCCCATGTGATTCTGCAAGGCACTGCATTCGCAGTTCCATTGCAGCCGCCTTCTCCTGATTCTCCTTCTGCATTTGTTGGATCATTCCAACAATAGAAGAGAGGGCCTGTCCCAGCTCTACTGGGAGACCGGCCGATGTAGAGGGGCTTGAACTTCATCCTGGGCTTCTGCAAGGAGGTCTTCCTCCTGACACCCGTCCACATCAGATATCCTGTCATTTAGCTGGATGTCTTGCATCGCGACCGCGACTTCAGCATCCACCTGGATCTGAACTTAGGGGATCTCCTCTTGAGGCTGGGGAATCACTGCATCAGCTGATGCCTTAGGGAAAAGATACGCCCTCATATTCTCACTTGGAAGATAAGGGCCAGAAGTGTACTTTTGGAAGCCCCTTACCCAGGTACGAAGCTTCTTCCTAGCTATTTAAATGTCTCATTAATCAGGTTAGTGCACACAGTACATACCTGAGGGTCCCAATACCGGAGATCATCCTTGGAGACAGCGTATGCTGCGTGTCTCCTACAAAACTCATGTCCGCAGAGGTTCTTGCTGCTGACATTGCAGAAAGCACTTCCCCACTTCGGAGTGTCCTTCTGTAAAGAGAAGAAATTTCCATGAGTATCAAGTGAACTATGTATCACTGGATATGCATAGTATAGCATAACAATTCAGAAATTAAAGACACACACTTGTGTTTCCCTCACAACCCATTGCTGCAGCCTTCCAGATAATAAAATCAAAATGGTTTATCTCTACTAGAGTAACCAATGCAAAGTTTCCAGAGGAAACAGGTGGAGCTCACACCTAGGCAATGATTTTAAAATCCGGGATAATAGACAGGGAAGAACTCTGCTTCTTGTCTGAAGGCAACAGCAAAGGGCCGTGCAAGAAAACACAATAGTGTTAGAAGATACAGTGCTGTACCTAAACTTTTACTATAGTTTTCTTCTTACTGTATATGCTATACAGAAGAATACTAGTACAGTATAGGAGGATGTGTGCCGGCCTGCCTTTGCCGGCCGGCACACACCACAATTAGCTTTAAAGTATACTACTTAACAGCTATAGGGCGGCAGCCCTCTGGTTCAAATGCCTGTGCCGGCGGCAGCAGCTGCCGGCCAGCAACAGCCAGTGTTGGCCGGCAATGATTGCCGGCCAGCAACTACACAAGGTAGTACCCAGCT
>NC_090729.1:148419632-148422132 GCF_036898095.1 Palaemon carinicauda
CATTTTAGCTTGTTCTCGGTTAAGGGGTTCAGTCACTTATCGCCTACGCAGGAGATGGATCGATGAATATAAAGTAATATCATCTGCACAGCACCAATATTGTTTCAGAAGGCAAGCCAAATATCAAGCGTATATAACCAAAGAAAGTAGAGGACAAGAAGCAAAAGATTAAATTCCTGTATTAACTATGGTGCCAGCATTAAAGAAATTAAGATAAAAAAATGGTCGAGCTGAAAAGAACGTTCCTACACTCAAGGAGCTGGTAGCAATAGGTAGAAATTGATGCTTTCAAAATTTCATTGAAACCACATTATACAAGCAGGAAATAGAATACGATGGGTATTATTTCAACCAGTAGATTCAATATTTTAGTAAATGAATTACTTTATGTTAAAAGTTTATATCCCATTATGCAAAATCCCTCAACCCAAAAATGCATACGATATTAATGCAATCAATGAGAAAAAATCATGTACAGTTACTCTATATTATAAGAAAATATTCATAAATTCCAAGAAACTTTATTCATATTAACTCGAGAGAGTTCAAATGTTGTTGTGTGAAAACTAATAGGCAGGTGCAAAAGCTGTGCATGTGGCTTTCAAACAGCTCCGACAGATGACTTAAGAGGTCCTCATTGTGCTGCTGTGAGGGGACTTGACCTCACCTCAGCACAAAGATCCCACTAAAAGTAAAAATCTGGGGAGAGATAATCTAATAATCGTTTTTGATTTTTGTCGTGCACCTACACACACACACAAAAAAAAATCCTATCAACAATAACTTCAATTTAAATGCAGGCCATTAGTAGAAAATCTACGAATCTATTTAACAATCAAGACTAACAAATTTATAAAGAAAATCTAAAGTAATGAAAACCGTAAATCCCCAGAATATAAAAGGTTCTTAATATAATATCACGAGATATACTGTATAGATAATTCAATGTTTAAGCCATTTGGAAAAATAGGATTGTACTATTCAGCAACGCTTGAGGAAGGACAAGTCCTGCGCGCTTACCCAAAAATATGTCGACTGGTCTGACAATCACTCCGAAGATTGTCGTGTTTGGTTACCTCCCAGGACGTCATTCGCTTGAAGAATTGTTGCTTCGTGGTAGCTTGGTGAAACTTACAAGACTTTGAAGACATCGATGGTAACATCATTCCGGTATGTACTTTTGATGTATTTATAAGGTCGACTGGCGTTCACTCCGCTTGAAAGTTCTATATGTGCAAAGGAATCCTCCCACACAAAAAATACAAATATTATCATCTGAAATCATTTCGGCTTAATATAAAGTCGAAAGTGTTTGTTAAATCACTCGCTCGTCAGGCATGGCAGAGGTGAGAGGACTGTGGTCTCAGGAAGATTTTTGTACTAAGACTCTTGTAACATTTCTTAATTAGATTCGAAGAAACTTTTTACTTGGATATATAATTGCCTTAGGGCCAGAATCTTCCCTGTAAAACTGCCGCTGTTACTACAAACGTAAAGTTTTTTCAATCTGCCCCCACCCCGGAATAAATCTCATTTATTCCTCTACAAACCAATGCAGCTCTACGAGACCTAATATTTCGACAAGAGTCCTATCATCATCCGATAATCATTTAGCGTGAACATAATTACCTTAAAAAAACGGAATTACAGTCTAAATATCTTTGATAACTATATTACTATTGGCTTCAAATAATTTGACCTGACCTACTTAACCTAATGTATGCCATGTCAATAACTCTAGCCAAAGGATAATGAGGAGATTTCGCTATATTATCCCTAATCAGTACTACATCCCATAAAATTAATCATACATGAGGTTCTGGGAAACAGAAAATTCACATAAAGCTCTCTTGGTAATCACTATGTAGGTTTCGTTTCAATCATATTATATGGTCAAGGCAAGTATCAATTTAATGCTTACAATAATAATCCTTCTGCTCATCATCGTAAATGCATTCAATGATGTTAATGTCGTAACCAAATTCAACGTATTAGGGAGAAATTACTTGAAATTCGTCATGTAGGTCCTGTTCTCTGAGAGCATTAATGTCATTAAAAGGTTTCTTATTTGCATAACATAGACCTAACATAATGTGTTGGAAATTTAGGAAGTCAAGGACATTACTTTAAATAGCCGCCTGAATTGGTTTTTTGACGAATGACACACCAGACACTATTACATCCCCTTTCCCTCTGTTTGTCAGTTTTATAGCTTGAGTCTAGAAAAGTTCGCTTATTAACTCTCAAATATAATCTCTTGGTGAATTCCGCTGCTTTCATTGGTTTTATCTGTTTTTCTCAAGGAGGAGAATGTACCCGAATCAATTAGTACAATACTGTCATTTTCAATATCAACGGTAGTTACTAGAATTTTGAGTAAACCTGGTATTTTCCACCCCTGAGTTGGGCGTTGTTTACCATTTTATTAGAAAGGTCAAATTTATAATCTGTGGACCAGAAATGAAACGCAAAATTTTCAACTTATTATAAGACACATCAA
>NC_090729.1:148427132-148429107 GCF_036898095.1 Palaemon carinicauda
ATATATATATGTATATATGTATATATATATATATATATATATATATATATATATATATATATATATATATATATATATATATATATATATATATATATATATATATATATATATATATATATATATATATAGAGTTAAATGCCCAAAATTCAAACATGGTATATCAAACTGTCTGATATTTCCTATATTATTTGTATGTTATCTCATTTACAATTTATTTGTCACTTTTATATGTCCTTTCTGCACTGAGCCTCTTTCCATGTTAGAGCCTTTGGGCTTGTTTCATCCTATTTCTACCATTAGAGCTTTACCTTGGCAATAATAATGATAATTACATTGGGAAAGGCGTTGCTTGAAAAACATATCGCCTTCTGGTCGATGGATGATAATGTCTTTCCTCAAAAAGAAATTGGTCACATTTTCAAATATATCATACAAGGGTGCTACTATAGTATGAGGTCTACCGATGTCGCCTACCCACGTGGAGGGTGAGGTCTACCGCGTGACCAGCGTCCCAGAGCCCCGCACCTAACCATCCAACATGTGAACTGCCAAAATCCATCAAAAACGTGACCTGTCCACGTGACATGCCCATATAAAAGGAAGCAAATGGAGCTCCTAAATCCTACGCGCTGACCAAGGGAATGGCCTGTGCCAACGAGAACTGTTGGCTATAATCTACAGCAAACAGCAAGCAAGCTCCTAAATCAGATTTTCCCTTTGCTTAAAAGAGATATCATCGATTGAGGGTACTAAAAATGTTGCTGAAGGAGTTTTATAGAAGTCATTCTGACAGAAGAAGCCGCACTCGCCTTTTCAAGAGAGCACCACCTCTTGGATACAGTTCAAGACGCAGATCTAATTATGTCATTCTTAGATGTATGAAGTGTGTATCGCTAGAATAAATGTATGGAAATATATGATAACATGTCTGATGTACGAAGAGTTTATCGCTAGAATAAATGTATGGAAATAGATGATAACCTGTTTGATGTACGAAGAGTGTATCGCTAGAATAAATGTATGGAAATATATGATAACTTGTTTGATGTACGAAGAGTGTATCGCTAGAATAAATGTATGGAAATATATGATAACGTCTGATATACGAAGAGTGTATCGCTAGAATAAATGTATGGAAATATATGATAACATGTTTATTTTTACCTTTATTCCTTTTTTTAATATGATTAGAAATCCAATTATCTATTTAAGTAATTTCTAAGATACGTTTAAATTAAGTGTTTATTGCTTAAACAAATGTATGAAATGTGTTTTATATATGGGGGACGAATAATTCAGCAGTAGACCTCACGCTATAGTACTAACGTGAGGTAGACCTCACGCTATAGTAGTACCCAAACAAGTTTATTAAAAAGAAATTAGGAGTAACAAAACATCTGGATACATCTACTGTATCAACTAAATTAAACCTAAATTTCCTCTTTAAAGTGAGAGATTCAGTATACTTATTCTCTGAACGCGTTAACTTGCATGAAAAGCCTTTATATATCACCATCTTTCTTTAGTTACTTTTCCTGCAAGTTTCATCGTTTAGTGTCACGCATATGAGGAGTTATAACCTCGATAGCGCTTGGGAGGCTTTACGTTTTAATACCATCAGAACGAAAGAGGTTAACAATTTTAAGAAACGGAAAGAGCCTGGGAGCTATAGAGATGAACGCTTTCATTAGACAAATTACTGACAACAAGACAGTGGCAGCTTTTTATAGTAACAAGAGAACCCGACGTAAAGTATTACATTTTCCTTCAAAATATGTTGATAAAAGCGCTTATATCTTGCACAGCAATTACCTGTGTACATCAAGATTTCTCCTATTCTGGCATACATCGCCCGTTCCTGTCTTATGACCTTTTTGGCTGAATTCCTATCAAGCTAAAAAAAAACAAAATCCATTTCTTTAATATTTTTTTTTCTCTTTCTACTCTTCATCTTGTCACATCCACATCTACT
>NC_090729.1:148429607-148432107 GCF_036898095.1 Palaemon carinicauda
TGACTTTTAGCAAATATAATGGTCTTCTAATTAATACACCAACCAAAATTGATAATCACTTTCCTTATTTGCTGTAAATCGATCATCATTTAGCCTTAAGTAAAGTAATTGGACTTTTCCCCAATTAATATCATTCTAATTCAGAATGTAATTTAAAAAAAAAATAAGCATCCCACTAGCATCCTAGAATAATAAAACCATATCTTTTTTTTTTCTTTTTCTTTTTTTTTCTTTTTTTGACTAATAAACTTTGGTAAACCGGAAGAATATTCACTGTGATTACCATGCTGAATTGGTATTTGTGGCTTACCTGAAACGCTTATAGTTTAATATAATACACATGCCTGTCTAAAACGACTTCCATGACATGTACAAGTGTTCAGTATTATACAATACAATACTGCATGTAAAATATTAGAATAAAATATAAGTTTTAACAGTGAGAGAGAGAGAGAGAGAGAGAGAGAGAGAGAGAGAGAGAGAGAGAGAGAGAGAGAGAGAGAGAGAGGATGATGATGCAATACAATGTTATGATAAAGTAAACTGTAATAGTTACATTAACACATTAAGAATTGTCACTTTACGGAAGAAAGGAATTAATTTTTGTAGGAGGACGACGACGTGACTGTTAGTGAAGATGAAACTGTAATTGTAATTGTTGATACATACTGCAAAATCTGACGTCTAAATCAGTGTTTGTTCGGCGTCATGAGCTGTGAGGACTCATTTAGTCTTCCGTCAAGGTCTATAGATTAAGGGCCTTTCGTTTTTCTACACGTATTATGAACTGATGTAACGCTTGCTCTAGTCGTGTAAAATTGACATGTAAAGCAGGAATTAATATTTAACACCATTAGCTATTTTAGCAAAACATCCTGCTGAAGGATCCTGGCACTCAAATATACAAACGCTTGGATAAATAGTAAAATCTTTAATAAACCACTGAATTTCTTTGAGTTTAATTTTTTTTTCTATTCTAGATCAAGGAATCTTTCTCCCATTTAATGTTGTTCCTCTATGTTCAATATTTTTTTTTCTTTTTTCAGTGTGTGCTAGCGAGTCTCGATTAATTGTTCGAAATCTTCTAACTCATCTGAAATTCTTCACCGAGGTATATGATTCCTCGATATGTCCGAATTGGGAGCAGTTTCTGCCATAAATTATTCACTGCTGTTTGAGTCACTTCGGTCGGAGAAACACTTACTATGTGTAGTCTAACACTGCCTAATAAATAATGTAGCCCTTTCAAACTCCTGAAGTAGTTTCATTTGCATGGCGTGGCGTAAGCCATGAAAAGTACCGCTTGAAGATCGTAATGATGCTATGGCCCAAGGGTTGTATAAGAGAGGTGGTTTTTAGGGCAAGAAAAACCGCTTCCAATTCAGGTCCACCTTCGGGTCATTTTCAGTTATCAACATAATCTTATAAGAAAGTTTCATATAAATCATATATGTAAGCCATAATATTTTAAAGCATAATACAATATGCTATATACATACAAACTCGACGTTACAAATAGTTTGAAAATTATTATTATATATTGGATTTTTCATGTTCAATAGTTAGTACTGAAAGGGAAAATCAGGTTAGCAAACCTAGTAGAAAAAGATTATTTCATAAAATGTAGATTAGTACAGATAACGTTTCAGATACCGCAGTTAATGAGCAGTCTGAAGATGTAGCATTTAAAATGGGAATTGCTAGAAACTGAAGAGCTGACATAAGGATGAAAATAAGAAACTGAGAGAATCACTGACCTCTAATGTGAAAAGCAAAAGCGAACTAAAAGACATTCCAATGCCAAATAAGATTATTATATTTTTGTTTGCTTAAAGCTAATATTTTTATAAATGCATTACCTGAACAAAATGATTAAAAATTAAAAACACAATGTGTTTGGACATGGGAGAAAAAAATAATTTGCTTACAGCATGGTGGAGAGAGAGAGAGAGAGAGAGAGAGAGAGAGAGAGAGAGAGAGAGAGAGAGAGAGAGAGAGAGAGAGAGAGAGAGTTCAGTATGATGAAATTTAGGTCAATTGAAGTTAGACTAATGCAATTTCATATGGAATATGCCATGAATGTATTCCACAGCTTATTTCATCAACATTGAAAATAGAATGTTTTATCTCCCACATTATATCTATTTGTAGTGTATACAACTGTAATATTCAGATGTTGTAGTGAACCCTCATAGAAAACAAAAATGCAACAATAGAACGAGAAAGATTGTGGAATCACGCCTCGGCTCTAATGACATCACCGTTCCCGAGTGTTAGACCTGTTTTAGTAAATCTTGGCTTCAACTTTACCCCAAACTGGATCATGCTACTGTTCATTAATCAAGTTTGAAGCCTATCAATCAATCCCTTCATCTTTGTAAGGACATGGTCACTAGACCACTCTACATTCATTTCATTCATCTTATTCACGCTAAAAATGAGCCTACTGACTTCATTCATACTCCCTGCCTGATCAGCTGACGTAGTCTCTTTTGATGGC
>NC_090729.1:148437107-148447107 GCF_036898095.1 Palaemon carinicauda
AGGAAATTGAAGGCAGTCACTAAGGATAATGCATTTCCATTGCCTTTGATCGAATAATTTCTTGTGAAAGTACGGGATAGCAAATATTTCACAACTGTTGATCTAAAATCTGGATACTATCAAATACCCATTCAGGAAGAGAGTAAATGTAAAACGACATTTATAGTTAATGATCAATTATTTCAGTTTAATTTTCTTCCTTTCGGAGTTAAAAATAATCTGAGTAATTTTTCTAGCGTAATGATGGCGGTTTTGTTGCCCTAAGGGGGCTGTCCGCCATGGGGTTTTGACATAACAACTTACAGAAATCGAAAATCGTTTTATTTCTCCTATGTATGCACAAACATATCGTACATGCTCCCCAGAAGTTTCAGCCAATTATTTTTACAAATAACGAAGATATAGCAGTCTTTAAATGATGACGTCATCCTTACTGTATCGTCTGAATGACTGAGTTTGACAAAATCGTCTTTGTGTGTTATTTTTGCATATCTATAGCGAATTTTCTCTAATGTTTCGATTATCGTACGTCTGGCAGATATGGGAGGCATTGGTAGAGTGTAGTAGAACAAAATCTACTCCTAAGAGAACAGAAGCCAGAAGTTTCCAAACACTTACAGATGTTATAAAGCATGCGTTTGTTTACTTGAAGTTCGTATGTAGATTGTTTTTACAACGTCCTCGGGAACTTTATAGTAAGGCCAATATTACATAAGGTCATAAAAAGAACAAATAGTCATTCATTTTCCCAAACAATGAAGATATAGTGGTCTTTAAATGATGACGTCATCCTTACCGCGTCGTCTACCTGCTGAGTGACAGAATCGTAGTTCTCTCTCTCTCTCTCTCTCTCTCTCTCTCTCTCTCTCTCTCTCTCTCTCTCTCTCTCTCTCTCTCTCTCTCTCTCTCTCGAATTATCTAAAACTGCCATTTATACAAATACTATAATTCTCTCTCTCTCTCTCTCTCTCTCCTCTCTCCTCTCTCCTCTCTCTCTCTCTCTCTCTCTCTCTCTCTCTCTTTTGAAGTTCGTATGTAGATTGTGCTTTCATAACATCCTCGGGAACTTTATAGCAATGCCAATGTTACCTAAGGTCATAAAAAGAACAAATAGTCTATCATTTTTCTAAACAATGATGATATAGCAATCTTTAAATTATGAAGTCATCCTTACTGTCGTCTGCATGACCGAGTTTGACGGAATCGTAGTTATGTTTATTTTTGCATCTCTCTCTCTCTCTCTCTCTCTCTCTCTCTCTCTCTCTCTCTCTCTCTCTCTCTCTCTCTCTCTCTCTCTCTCTCTCTCGAATTATTTAAAACTACCATTTATACAAATTCCATAATACCAATGTTCAACTCTCTTAGAATCAAATAAAGGTTTATCTCTCTCTCTCTCTCTCTCTCTCTCCTCTCTCTCTCTCCTCTCTCTCTCTCTCTCTCTCTCTCTCTCTCTCTCAATTTGAACTGCCATCTACTGTATGTCAACCAAAATGCTATCACTCCATAATTATATTCCTGATTTCTCTCTCTCTCTCTCTCTCTCTCTCTCTCTCTCTCTCTCTCTCTCTCTCTCTCTCTCTCTCTCTTATGTTTGGATGCATCGTACTTCTGGCAAAAAATGAAAGGCATTGTAGAGGGCAGGTAAATGAAAACTACTAGCTATGATAACATCAGCAAAGTTTCCAAAGACATATAGAAATTATAATGCATGTGTTGTGCTTTCACAACGTCCTCTGGAACTTTATAGCAATGTCAATGTTACATAAGGTGATAGAAAGAACATAAAGTAAGTGGAGAACACGAAAAAAAGAACCAAGAAAGAGGTAAACATGAATAAGAGTACAGAGCTGAAACCTGCTAACTAAAGTACTGGCAACAAGGAGAGATTGCTGGCAACTCTAACATAGGAATAGTAAACTGAGGGTTCAAATACCTCGTTCAGGGTGCATTTATGTAAGAATAAACAATAAAAGTTATCATGATAATATTATATTGATTTCTTTAAGAAAAGAAGCGAAAATGTGTTGCAAATCTTTGGGAGCTCATAACTCAAAAACATACTTATTCACACTTAGGTAAATTTTCTCACTTATTTTCTTGTTCGATATCAGAGGGAAAGATGTTATTGAAACGAAGAACAAAAATCCCACAATTATGTCAGACAAAATTTTTATTTTCTTTCTATATTTTTTTCACCATTATTTTCCGTCTAGACGAGGAAAAAAAAATTCATTAAAAAAAAGAGAAAGGAAAATCAAAATTCTGTCTGACAGAATTGTTCGGTTGATAGAGTAGTTTTTATGGTGTAAGTTTCAATACAATTGGTATTAATAGTATTGGGGGAAAAATGTACCTAATTTTTTTTTAAATAATGATTTTTGCTAATAAATCCAAAAGTTTTGGATCAAATGACTTGAAATTTTTATATGATGAAGGTATTATATACTGTATGACTAAAACATATATAGAAATGGTGTAATTTAGATCATTAGAAAAAATAATGGCGGACATGGCGGACGGTCCCCTTTTGGCCATAATGGTCTTGTTTATTTAGATGATATCATAATTACAGGGAAAACGGCTGAAGAACATAATAATAATATTCGTAAAGATTTAGAAGCATTGCGACGTAATAGTATGAAAATAAATTTGTCAAAGTGCAAATTTTTGTGTAAACAGGTCAAATTTTTAGGTCACATAACCCCAGAAGGTATCCAAACCTGCCCCAGTAAAGTAGCGGCTAATAGAGATTTCCCCAGGCCATGTAACTCTAAAGAAGTAGCTGGATTCCTACGATTTGCTGGGTATTACCGTAAATTCATAAGAGGTTTTGGAGAGAGAGCGAGACCCTTAGATGCTTTAAAGAGACAAAAAGTAATAAATTGGGTAAAGGAAGTTGAAAGGGCCTTTAACTATTTGAAAGCTGCCTTAACTAGCAATGAATTATTCGCATATCCTAGATTTGATCGCCCATTTTTAGTGATAACTGATACGAGTAGCGTAGCTATTGGTGCCATAGTTTCTCAACGAGATGATAAAAGCAGAGAGCGAAACCTTTTTTTTTTGCTTTGTGGGCATTAAATGGGGTAGAAAAGAATTATAGTACATTCAATCCAGGAGCTTTGGCTATTCTTTGGTTTGAGAGAGGCATCGGTTCTTTTTATTAGGTCAGTCAATTAAGTTGCAAAGTAATCATCGCCCCTTACGTGATTTGTATTATAAAAATGATTTGACCTCTCAACAAGCGAGACGGATTAAGAGATTGTTGGAGCTTAATATAAAGGGTTTTCACCACACAGAAAATAAAGCTAACAAGGTAGGTGATGCTCTCTCTAGAGTTTCAGTAATAAGAGTAACAACTAGGGCACAAAAGAGGAACGAAGAATGTAACCAAACTATTGAAGACCCCATCAAAA
Source organism: Palaemon carinicauda (assembly GCF_036898095.1). Taxonomy (NCBI): domain Eukaryota; kingdom Metazoa; phylum Arthropoda; class Malacostraca; order Decapoda; family Palaemonidae; genus Palaemon; species Palaemon carinicauda. Next base: position 148,440,524 of record NC_090729.1, read on the forward strand.
TAGAGAGTATAGAGAACGGGATGAAAATTCTCCCTATGAGCATTCAGAATACGGTAGCAGAGAGAGAGAGAGAGAGAGAGAGAGAGAGAGAGAGAGAGAGAGAGAGACGAGCCATGAAGATGAATGTATGTCGTTGACCGAGGACATGACCAGGGGTGTCCAGAATGAATGCCCTGATGCAGGTTTGATTGACTTGGGAGGTTGGGACGTAATATAAGTCGGAGAGGGGCAGAAAAAAAGAGGAATGGATGGAAAGAATGCGAACAGTGATTAAATGGGAATCTGAGAGTTATCCGTCATTTCTGAATGTGCATCTTGAGAAATTTTTTATTGAAAAGGATATATTGTGCTTACGAGAGGAGGGGAGGGAGATTTTGTGCACGGGCAGTTCTTCCTCCCTCTTTAGATAAACGAGCCATCCACATTGTACTTGCAAGTCCGTTTACAGGGCATTTAGGGATTGATAGAACATTAAAGAGAGCACATGAATCCTTCTTTTGGTTAGGAATGAAAAAAATCTATAGAGAATTGTATAAAAGGTTGTCATGTTTGTAACTGTTTCAAAGAACATAGAGACACTGTACTGGAAGCCAGAAAGTGGCCCTGTGATTCCTATTAAATTTTATAGTGCATATATTCGTTACACTCATACTTACGCAATGTTGGATAAATCTGCAAATTCATTAGCCCAGGCGCTGTGCTCTTTCATTACTAGATTTGGTTGCCCAAAAAATATTGATAAGTGATAATGGTCCTGAGTTTATAAGTACTGTAAGGTGGTGAAATCGGTCACGGACTTCATGAAAATTGAACACTTTTCAGTGACTGCATATAGGCCTTCAGCAAATGGATTAGTGGAATCGCATAATACGGAAGTAGTGCGAATTTTACGTTACTTAGTGGCTTATGGGCACGCCATGCTTCCTACGGCTGAGCTAGCTTTGAACATTGTATATAAGGCTTTGCTCAGGGATATGCCTTTCTTTTTAGTGTATGGACAGGATCCTGTGTTACCATATACAGTACTCATTAATTCGCAACAATTGCCAAATTATTCAACTGAACAATGCAGTGTATAATTATTAAATCTATTGAGGAGAGTAATGAATACCGCTGAAAGGTTTTTGAAAAGAGCTAATGAAAATCACAGCTCGAAGTATGATGGTCGGTCCAAAACCGCACCGGTAAAAGTATTTGTGGGCGATCGTGTGTATTTGAAACGATCATAACTTAGGAAACACAAACTAGAGCCAGCGTATTTGGGTCCGTACCGAGTAAAGATGGTTCAGTCTAACACAGTTGTAATACAAAGCATTGTTAATGGCGCAGTGTCTGAACATCATCAGGCACACATACATGTGGTACCGGAAGAGGTAGTTTCATAAGTGTTCCTCCTTACCCGTGCATACGTGACATCCCTCGAGTTGGTGAGTAGAATTTTTTTTTTCCTTTGCTGTTGTTGTTGTTAGAACAGACCTCATTTCTTCTTTTGACGTGTTTAAATGAACTTGATGATAACAATGTGTTCTTATGTTGATGCTAAATGTATACGTAAAATGTTCTGGTAATTTTGCTGAGTGTGGAAATACGTATAACATTGCTGAGTGAAACTAAAAACAATCAGAGGTTAAATAGGTCAAGTGAGATCCGCCAGGTGGAGGCTGTATTATTCATATATTTACATGATTCCTGGTTGCTGGGACCGGGGCGGTTCCCGAATGGCAAGTGGCTGCAGGATTAAAGTTCAGCCTTGAGAATAGGCAGTGTTAGAGAATGTGTAGATGTGAATACCTTATACTTGATGCTATAAGAGAAGGGCGGGAAGATGAATGATTTTCTCGGGAAAACGGCTAGTGGCCACCGGTTGTAAGTTGCAAGTGCAAGAGTTGTAGTGATTTAAATAAATGGTGAAACGGTGGTGGTGAGTTGTGTAACGAAATTGCGCCATAAAACCGGAAAAGTTAAATCGAGTGTTGAAGGAATATCTATTCCCACCATTGTCCCGCCCTAGAAGCCCGTATTGCCCGCAACCTGAGGGATGTTATTGATGAGGTTATGTAAAACTAATGTTATGGTTTTTTTTTCACTTTGGGTATTCTGTGTTTTCGTTGCAGAGGTCTTAAGAAGAAATGAGTGGGATTATTTATATTTTATTGTGTACTTTTTTACATGCAATATTTATTTTTTTATTTTTTTGTTGAAGATGTGTTATTATTTGGGGGATGATTTCTATATATGTATTTTATGTTGCATTTCTGTTTAGTACATGCCATGCCTATTCCGGGTTGGAGTGTTCTCCATATATCATAAACAAGTGAGGGCGAGTGCGCCACCTCCTCCTGAAGTGAGGAGGTTGGGGGAGGGGGGGGGGGGGGTAGCGAGCAATGTCCTAATTCATGTATGCAAAGATGTCATGTACGACAAGATAAATGAACTCAATATTCATCAGTATTCCACAAAAATCTGTCTCAGCTTACTGTTGCAGGAGTTGTAATTTGGTAGCGAAAGGAGTTTTTAGTTGCTGGTGGGCGCTCGAGTTGACAAGTACCTCGCCTGAGAGGGTAGTTGTGTATAGTGTACTTCCGAACGAACCTTTTGTAATAAATAAAGAAAATCCATATTCCGACGTCTCATTATCCGTCTACACGGGTCATACACACAGACACACACACACACATATATATATATATATATATATATATATATATATATATATATATATATATATATATATATATATATATATATATATATATAATAATTCACATTTTTACTGTTAACTGAATTGAAATAGGGTCACTGTTAAAGATAAGAGGTTCATGATTTGTTTCTTCTGCTATGTGTGTGTGAGAGAGAGAGAGAGAGAGAGAGAGAGAGAGAGAGAGAGAGAGAGAGGAGAGAGAGAGAGAGAGAGAGAGAGAGAGAATTAGTATTTTCCTGAGGCATATGAGAGACTTGAGTGTCCATAATCTTAAACAGACCCATCATCATCATCATCTCTTCCTCCGCCTATTGACGCAAAAGGCTCGGTTAGATTTCGTCCGTCATCTCTGTCTTGAGCTTTTAATTCAATACTTCTTCATTCATCATCTCCTACTTCACACCTCATAGTCATCAGCCATGTAGGCCTAGGTCTTCCAGCTCTTCTAGTGCCTTGTGGAACCCAGCGGAACGTTTGGAGAACTTATCTCTCTTGGGGAGTGCGAAGAGCATGCCCGAACCAACTCCATCTACCCCTCACCTTGATCTCATCCACATAAGGCCCTCGAGTAATCTCTCTTATAGTTCCATTTTTAATCCTGTTCTGCCATTTAACTTCTAATATGCTTCTGAGGGTTTTGTTCTCAAATCTATTAGATCTATTGGTGAATCGCATAGTTCAATTATTTCGTCCAAGGAATTCCTTACTTCAGCTAGTATGGAAGTATCGGACTGATATATCCATTTTGCTGTAGTATTTGTCAGAGTAACATGAATGACATAAAACAAGGTAACGAAGAAGAATATGACAGAAAATAAGAAACTGTGCGAAAAAAAAAAGCAGTAGAAGGAAGGGAATAATAGACCAGAATGAAAATTCCTTGGAAAAGTTGGTTAAACATCGGTGAGTCAGGCCCAATATAGAAGGTTATAAAAGAAAAACGACCTAACAGAAATAAATGGATAAAATATAAAAAAACGAAGCCGAATTAACACAAAATAATGGCTGAAAATACATGTGAAAAAGCAATAAATTCCAAAAATAATCTCTCTGAAGATACATAAATGAAATCAAGCTTAGTAACTGGGCTTGAACGAAGAATCTCCAGGAAGTACAGTACAAACAACAGAAATGTGTGTGATATTCAATACCGTATTCCGTAGCTGAAGAGCACTTGGCTGTCTCTCTCTCTCTCCGCTAGCCTTCCGGAGTCCTTGATAGCTAATTGCACGGATCGAGTTTGGCTTGATGACCGAGATTCCACGTTTCTTACTCGGAGTTGAGTGGCGGTTTAATCAGTATTACTAATCGATAGATTTTATAATAGAAGTTATGGTCGAGGTTGTTGGGGATTTGCGAGTGATTACACAATATTTGAAGCTTGTCGATCTTAGTTGAAATCTCTAAAGATGCACCAGCTTGTCATTTGTGGGATAATGGCAAGTGTTCTTGTTTTTATGTTTGAAATTGCCCGCATGTTTTTTTTTTTTTTTTTTTTTTTTTTTTAATCTCGATGTGGCTAATGCTTAAAATGTTTCAATGTCAGTTATGGTACAGGTCATGGGTTGTTTGTTTGTCATCTCTGACATTTGCTAGCTTTTGGTCTTCTTCGTAAATGTTCCCGCTTTTAAATTTTATGGTTATACAGTGGTAAGAAGTAAGTTACTAAAGACTTTAAATTTAATCTACATTATTTGGTATAAGTGATAATTCTCTATGTTTTTCTTTCATTCTTTAATACTATGCGGTATTAGCTTTACTGTTAGAAGACCTCTCTTGTATGAGTCGTTCAATGTCTTTGCTTTGTATCTGTGGGCATTGGTGATTGTGCTGTCTTGGATACACATTAAATATCTGGAACATGACGGAAAGTAAGGTTAATACTCTTTTATTAATTATGGTGGTGTAAAATTTCAATCTAAATTTCATATTTAAAAATTAAAGGTGGGTTCTGATTAGATTTACTATAGTATTTCATGCTACCTTTTCAGTTTCATTACGTAAAGGAGGTTTTGGCCTATCAATTGTTAGTTTTGTTAACTTGCATTATAATCTAATGAAATATTTGAATATTATTTACACAACCTTAACTTAAGGATAATGTAAAGATGATAAACTTTGCTTTAGAGCAACTTAGGACAATTGGATATAAATGTAGAAGATATTGTTCCTAACGATGATATAAAAAAGAAATGTATGGAACTTTATATATTATAAATTGAAATTTAAGTATTGGCAAGTGTCCAATACTACGGGTATGGCAATTCGGTTCATGTAGGGAGTAACGTGGTGTGAACTTAACAGGAGACTTGACTGTCTATAGTCACAAGTTATTTTACAAGTTCTTTGAGAGTACCTTTGGTTAATCTTTAAAGCAACTTAAAGGTATAAAGCAACATATAGGTAGGGAGTTTTAAGTTCAATAAGGTTTAAACTTAATCGACTGCTGTAAGGTTTAGTAGAAATTACTATTCGAAAAAAAAAAATCTGTAATACACAAAGGTAAACACTAGAACTTTTCCCCTAGATTCAGAAAACACTAACTGCATGTTGCAATCATGGTATCGGGAAACTAGCAGAAAGTGAGACTGGAAATTTTTTAAGTCAATGGAATAAAGACTGATAATCTGGATTATTCCAGTAACATTATTTTTGTACCTTTAGCCCAATGTTTTAATTGGAACGGGGACTGTTTAAAGCTATATCATAGTTTTTCTGCATAGTTAGCTAACAGTCTGCAGACTTTAAGGGCGTGTTCAGTAGCTATTGATTATAGTGGTAACAGGTACGTTTATCAAACTCAATTACTGGTATCTAAATGCATAAGTTATCCTTAAATTTTAACTGCTGATGAATTTAATTGTAGACCAAAGGTTTTACTAGCGGAAAATTTCTCTTGGTGTATTTCAAGGATGTCTTATATTATTTATATATAGAAAGTCTCATAATGTAATTGGTCTTCTGATTAAAGATGGCTGGAAATTAAAACTGTTTGATTCAACTTATGAGGCATTCTGGAATGAAAATTACACTAACTCTCATTAGCAAATTCGGGGACAATCTAATTAATTTTGCACTTTTTATGAGTTAGCTACCAAGTAATTTTTTTTAATAAACTTAATATCTTATGGAGGTAAGAATCATTGTTTATCGCCAGTAAATTTCATTATATTTTAATTATTAAAAGAAGTTTAAACTACTGTTAAAGTAATGGCTCTAAGTATAGATATTTCCTAGGACTTTCACTTTCAATAATTGGAGTTGAAAGAAAAAAAATTAGCCTTTTGGGCTGTATTTTAACCCGTTTTAAGAGCACCTGGGGCTACCTTCATCCACTAGCAGACCTTTGACAAACAAATAATATTTAGGAAGCTTTTCCCAATGGTCCCTTGCCTCTTTGTTCAGAAAAGTTCAGGTTTTGAGCTCTTGACTGAATTAAATGTGTGCACGAGTCATCACGACTGCTGACACCCATTCCATAAAAGTTTCGTCAGAGTTGGAATGTGAGAAATTGACGTTCACAACCCCCTCCTCCCGATCAGAAAAGACTCGCCGCTTGCCATAACAATTCGTCCTTATAAATATGCTCTCATTACTTTGAGCTCGAGGTGGCAACCGTAGTGATATAAGGCAGTGCTAACAAACTTTACTATAAATATTCGTACTAATATCGCAGTACCATCGTGGTCGTAATTCCTATGCATGCAGATCAATGATAAGGCTCCGTACTAAACAATATTCCAGATGTTTTACTCCGGCTGTGTATTCAAGCTGTAACCCCAAAAGTTTTATTCCAGCTGTGACAAAGTTGTGGAATGATCTTCCTTATCAGGCAGTTAAATCTACGGATCTTCAAAAGTTTAATTTGCTGCGAATGTTTGTG
>NC_090729.1:148459607-148469078 GCF_036898095.1 Palaemon carinicauda
AACCATCTGCTGCGACGAAGATGTGTGTAAAGGATGTGGATCCGTCAGGGCATGATACATTGAAGCCGTCCTTGTCGTATCGTATCCACGAGCCATTATTCAGTCTGCAATTGAATTCTTTATTGTCAAAGGGATAAAGCTTATCCAGACAATTTTCACTTGTATGGGAGAGAGCACCGTCTAGCACTATACCCAACTCGCATGAATCCATTAAGTTTCTACGGAATTCAAATGAGTCAGCTGTACATATTTTTCTATCCATTGCGTCTGAACAGTGAGTTAATTGATTTAAGTCTTTAATGACCGTATATGTTTCCTTGTCTGGGGAAATCAATACGTGTCCTGTCAAACTGGATATTACTGGATTTGAGTGATTCGTCATGAAAGTCGGAAATGGTGATATCCTGTAAGATTGCCCAGGCATCAGAAGAATCAAAGGGAATTGTAATCCTAATCTTGTTATTATCTACGTTTACTGTAATTAGGCTGTAATAAAATTCTAACCTATGTTCGTCTAACAAAGGAACATAGCCTAGTTAATCCCTTCCGTTCTTCAGAACTAACTTTAAGTAACGTATAGCAACAAATGGGGCGACAATACACCTTTAGTTGCTAACGTGATAGCTTCTACATAATCCTTGGATTTCTCAATGAAATGTGCAATTCTGTTATGTATGTGATCTATCTTTGAATCATAATACGTTAATGTTGCCAACAAATCCTGTACTTCCATAATTTGAACGATATTATCTGAATGTTCATTTAACAAATCCATAATTTTATTGATTGAAGCTAACTGATCCCTTAGTTCTGACATAATCAATTCATCTTTATGAGTCAAGAACTCAATTTTCTTATTTTGATTACTAATTTTAAGACGATTGGAAATTCCTAAACCTAAACTTGCAACAGACCCAAAGATGCTTAATGCAGCATAAATGAACGGATTCCGTCTTTCTTTATGTTCGTGTCCTACAGTCCATATCAAAAGGTCATAAGCCAAAGATCCTGTCTCGCCAGTCTTATTTTTCAGTCATCAGATAGCATCTCTGCAACTTTTAATGTTGATCCAAGCAAACTCTTAGTAGTCAAATGAAAATGTCTTCTATGCAACTCATCCAATGATGCAGAAAACCTTGAAATGGCGGTTCTTAAGCTAATGACATCATTCTCTTGAAGAAAAATTGCTTGCATATTCACTTCTACAATTACGTTAGTTGACGTAATAAAAATGTCTTCTTGTCTTTCAACTATATTGCCATATTTAAAATATATATTTTTAGTCTTAGAACTCATCCCATACGAGAAAAATGTCTGAGCGAACAATATCACTCCCCAACAACAAAAAATTCATCTTGGAAACCTGTAACGAGAAAAAATATATGTAAATTACTCCTGTATTAAAAAGAAAACTTTTAGTCACACAAATAAATTTTTCCTCACTTCTTTTCCTCTCTTTTCTTTTTAATTTCTTATGTGAGACAATGGTACTATTCTCTCATCCGTGGGTTGGGCTACGTTTTGAATTCTAAACCTATTGGCCGTTAATGTTTCCAAAAATGTTAACGGGCCTTCAAACTTAGGTGTTAGTTTATAGTTGAGCCCTTTTCTGACATTGATTTGAATATAGATGTTATCACCCACGGTATATGTTTTAGTTGGTTTCGTTATTTTATCATGATTCCTTTTCATTATGATTTGTGATTCTTCTAAATTCTTTCGAAGGATATCATATCGACTTATACTTGCATTTATACATTCTTTTAAAGGATTTGATAGATTAGTTGTAGGCGTTAATACATGGAAAGGTGCTCTAACTGGGGGTACCATACAATGCTTCATGCGGTGACATTTTAATTGATATATGATATGAATGATTCAGAGTACTCAGTGCCGCCGGTATTGCAATATCCCAGTTGGGGTCTGATCCCCCTAGTGTTACCCTCAATATATCTAATATCTTCCTATTTGCTCTTTCCACTAGCCCATTTTACTCTGGGTGATATATCATGGTATTAATCTTCTTTATGTTGAGGAATTCACACAATGAGGTAAGAATGTGATTATTAAATTCACCACCCGAGTCTGAGATTATCATGTGTGGAATTCCATGTTTACAAATGTAACACTCGTAAAACTTCCTAGCGCATTCAATCGCAGTTTTAGTTTTAAGCGCTATTAGTTCTGTATATCGAGTTAAAGCATCTATAATTACTAAGAGGTGCTTATATCCTCTGTCTGACTCGTAAAATCCTGTTAACAAATCTAAATGTATTCTTTCAAAGGGTTGATTGGGAACAGGATAAGCTCCTAGGCTGACAGGTGTTTTCGTATGCCCTTTGTTTTCCTGACATGTGCGACAATTAGCTATGTGTCTTTTTATATATGTAAGCATTGTATGCCAATAAAACAATGATTTGTCTTTCTGTGACATTAATGAGAACCCAGGGTGTCCATGTAATGGATTTGAATGCAACCAATTCAGGACAGTGGAAATAAGTGAGATTGGTACTACTACCTGGTCGTTAGTCACATGTGGTGTATTGCGGGTTTTCCTTGTCACAGTCCTACACAGAATATTATCTTTGATTATATATATTCTGCTGCTTATACTTTATATATTCCTTTTCTTTATGATTGCCTTTCAAAGCATTTATAATTGTTTCTATTTTCTGATCTTTTCCTTGCTCAGTCTGTAACAATTCAGCACTCAAGCCTAAATCTTCTTGTTCAGATGTTGTTTTTACAATAGGCATGGATGTTGATATATCTATTAATTCAGCTAAAGGCTCCGTACAAGATGACACGGGGTTGCGTGATAATGCATCCGCAATGATATTTGCTTTCCCAGGTAAATACCCGATTCTTGCGCCAAAATTTTGAATGATCAAATGCCACCGAGTTCGTTTAGGCTGTGATTGAAGCCTTTAAAGAACTCTGTTAGTGGTTTATGGTCAGTAAGAACCTTAACGGGATAACCGTAAATTATGAACTTAAAATGCACTAGCGAATTAACAATAGCTAGTCCTTCCTTGTCTATCACTGCATACTTACTTTCGGAAGTTCTCAATTTTCGAGAATAGAAAGCTATCGGGAAAAACTGTTTATCATATTGCTGAAGCAATACCCCTCCTACTCCTAAGTCTGAGGCGTCTGTTGCAATGAAGAATTCCTTACCGAAGTCAGGAAATTTTAAGATAGGAGAACTACACAGTTCATCTTTCAAAGTATTAAACGCCTGTTGATGTTGCTCAGACCATATGAAATCTACGCCCTTCTTCGTAAGATCAGTTAAAGGAGCGGCTATTATTGAATAGTTGCGTATAAAACGCCTGTAATATCCACTACAACCCAGAAATTGCTGTATTCCCTTGACATTAGTAGGTATGGGAAAATTACGTATAGCCGACACCTTATCATGGACTACTTTAAGACCTTGGCTTGACACCATGAAACCCAAATATATCAATTCTGTTTTGAAAAATTCACACTTACTAATCTTTACCCTTAAGTTATGTTGTCTTAATCTCTGTAGTACTAGTTCTAACTTACGTAGATGTTCTTCTAAGGTGTTGGAAAAGATTACAAGATCATCCATATAGGCATGCAATATATCCCCTAACAAGTCTCCAAACACTATGTTAATCATTCTTGTAAATGTTATAGGAGCACAACGTAAACCAAAAGGCATCCGCAAAAATTCATAATGTCCCCTGGCTGTGCTGAAGGCTGTGTATGGGATACTATCTTCCTCTAATGATATCTGGTGAAAGCCTTTAAGTAAGTCCAAACTGGTAAAATATTTATTCTGACCTAACAAAGACAATATATCGTCAGTACATGGCACTGGGAATCGATCAGGGATCGTTTCCTCGTTTAGACGACGAAAGTCGACGCAGATACGCCATGTTCGATCTTTTTTCGGTACAACTATTAAAGGAAAATTATAAGGGCTATTTGATTTTCTAATGACTCCTTCCTCTAACATTTTACCTACTTCATCATTTATTTCATTCTGGAATTTCATAGGGAGTCTGTACGAGGGTACATATATAATTTTTTTCTTGTCTTTTAACCTTATTTGATGCTCGATCACATCTGTGTGGAAAAGACATCTTGATATTTAGTTAAAAGTTCAAAAATTTTCTGCTGAATTTCTTCGTCTTGAATGTCCTTACTGATTTTATTTTTAATAGATCGCAAAAGGGATTCATCCGCAACTGATTGAGAGTGATTGATTTCAGCAACGGTAAGAATACGATGTTTATAAACTTCTACATCCAAGATGTGTTGATTTTTGTGAATTACTAAAGTGTTATTTAAATGATTACAGACTTCGATATTACATTGCTGATGTGAGCCTACTGTATAAATAGCTTGTGTGACAGACAATCCGTTGGTTTTCAAAGTATCGGAAAGGATTAATATTTCAGATCCCGGTAGTGTTTTCTTTATTTGCACTATTAAATTCGAAGGTATGTTTGGTTCGATAGATTGCGTGCAAGATGATATTACGGGTGAACGAGAATTCTGCTGGGTCGCGTATATTATTTCTTTATTAGTGAGACAAGTTATTGGTTCTTCAACGTACGTTACGGTTACATTTGTCGTCTCCTTTTTATCCAAAACTGACTTTAAGGTATTAGAAGACTTATAGAATTTTCCTTTGATATACACGCCGTGCTTGGCAGGAGCTAAGATAATGTTTTGATTTCCCATAGATGGGTATCCTATAATTACAGCTGGATACATATTAATGTTTTTTACAACAACAAATGTATCAGCAAACGTGCGATTACCGACTCTGAACTGAATATGAGTTATGCCTATGACGTTTAATTCATTATTTCCTATACCTGAAAGTCTAATTCCTGATTTTTCAATCGGAAAGTTCGAAAACAACAAATGATGTGTCTTCAAATCATAATATTACGTGGACTACCAGAGTCAAAAAATAACATAAAGGATTTGTGTTCTAAATTTACAGCATATAAGGTTGGCCGTAACTCATTTTGGCTTATTATTGTATGAATTCGTTGCAAATCTACGGGAACATGCACTATTTTACTTAATTCGGCCGTGTGTTTCATAGGAAAATCTATTGTCTCACAATTATCTGATAAAACATTAAATTGATTATTCAATACTATTGATGTTGACATGAATGACCTTGACCCAACATCACTCTCTTCCCCTCTAGAGTTAACTATGTGGTATTTGCTTTGCTCTGCACATTCTGAAAATTAGACTGACTTTGCGAGGTCTGGTTTGACGGCCCAGGCTCAGCGATATTTGAAGAAGTGTTTGTTTGTTTCGGACTCTGAACTGCATTGACATTTTGTTGTTTCTTCTTATTGTTAAAATGAGGATTTTTCTTTTTATTTCCATATGGAACTGACTGTGGAATTGTCTGTGTATTTCTAGGATATTGTTGTGTCTTACGCGCGTAACATTGACTATAAGAATGTGATGCTGTGTTGTGAACTGAGCAAAATTTCGTTCTACAGTCTGCGCTTATGTGACTTGACGTTTGCAGTTGTAACACGTCACTCCCGCTACTGGACTGTTAATTACGTTCACTGTTTGTGGTTTTGTTTCATTCTTAGCAAAAACTTGAGTTAACACGGGATCGAGATCTGGACACTTGGACATGTGTTTCTTTATCTGTTTATAGACATCCAATTCCGTACTTGCAGGCATTAACTTCTTATCAAAGCACCGCACTAAAGCTTCAGGCAACATAAGTGTCATGCAAGTTAAATACATTAATCGTAAAAAATCTTTCACGGAGATGTTATCGTTAGTAACCCAAGTGGAATTACCTAAAATGTCCTGATATTCGTTAAGCCTATCAGCTATGAGAGCTGCTCTCTCAATAACATTAAGCCGATTCATAGTGGCTTGATTAAGTGTATTTCGTTACGTTAACACTACATCCAAGGCTTCCTCACCCCCATAGATCGCGCGTAACCTAACTTTGAAATCATCCCAAGTAACTGCTTCCTGAAATGAAACACCTCTTAAATACGCACTTTTAGCTTCTTGTAATTGTACAAAAGGATCTACGATTTGTTTGGCATTTAAATGGGCATCAACGGATGAAATCCATGACTCCACATTTTGTGGCAAGAACCCGTTGACCCGACCTTGAAAAGGAAGGATTGCTGACCTGGCATTTACAAGCGTCACAATTGGAGGAGGATTAGCCTGGCCTACACCACTAGGTCCAGGGGTACAAAACACAACCTTAAAGCTATATTACCTTACAAACTAAAATAATCAACACCAAAAGCATCCACATTCAAAATACTTAAAACTGATCAAACTTAATATTAAATATGCAAAAACCAAAACACCAAAAAAAAACCCTAACAAACTTAAAATTAAATAAACCACAACCAATATGTATATATTATTTTATAGGACACTGACACTGTCCTCAACACAAGCCAAACTGTCTTTTATGGCAAACTACCAGTATCACCACTTGGTGGTCAACTATTCCACTGGGTGGCAATTTGCACACACTACTTCCCTGATTGGGGTCATTGTTATCATCATCATCATATTCATCATCATCATCATCAGCAATCCTAATTCAAAGGCCAAGTCATCATCCGTTCAGAAATCCAAAAACAGTCCAAAAAAAATCGTATACAGGCCGGGTCATCAACAGTTGAGCAATCAAATAGCGAAGTCTAAATGCAATCCTTTATTACAGGCCTGGTCATCAACAATAATCCACTTTCAAAACTTGAGTCTCTCCAAAGAAGGAATCACGGCCTGCCAAAATAAAAAAGAAAAACACTTATGAACACTCCTAAATAACTGAACTATCGCACTATAATCAAAGATAAATAATAAATTGTTCCTATCATTCACAATCACTACAAGCAAAGATAAACAAAACTGTACTTACTCAGAAAACAAAAAAAACACTTCCACGCTGGTCGAAAAATATATATAATCCAGCGTTCACACAACTGCCTTAAGCTGCAGTCAAATAAAAAAAAAGCATTCGCTCCGAAACATTCACCACTGTCGTAACCTAACTAAAAACATAAACAAACAATCTCATTTGTACCAACAGTCTTTCCCACTACAAACAATCATTCGCTAAATACCACTTGTTCTTCGGCGCGCACCGCGGACACACAAACACTCAAACACACATACACACACACAAACACACACACTCGTGCGATCTAGCAAAACTAAAGCAAATTAAACTCTCTCTGTCTCTCTCTCTCTCTCTCTCTCTCTCTCTCTCTGGATTTGGCAAAAAACAAAAATTGAAATAAAACAAAAATCAATCCTCCACATTCCTCCCCCCTTACTTTGCCAAATCCTTCTCACACAACACTTACATTATTTTTTTCATAACCCAGTCGCAGTCGGGAACGGGACCTCTACTCCGAGTAACTGGGCCCCCATATACTCTCTCATTCACTTCTTCCTTATCACAATCATTCGCTACATTAACACTATTCCTATCTAAATCCCTATCATCTAATATATCATGTACAATCATATCTACCTCGTTCTCATCTGGCCCTATAATTACACTCATTTCTGTAAACCGTTCATCCATTTCATCAAAAACATTCTCAACTTTAGTAAAAGATTCATTCATGCTACTAATCATTCTCCTATCTCTCACTTTTGCATTCGTCATACTTTCTTTTTCATCACCTAAGGAAAAGCCACACACACTATAGGTATCATTCATACTCAGCCATGATTCATCTGTATTAACACATTTATCTTCCATACACACTTGCACATTTACACCCTTGTCATACTTATTTCTATTCTCACTTTTACTTATAAAATTTCCCCTTCTTTCATCTTTACTTAAAGCTCTTGTATTCTTCCTTTTCTTATATTCTACTAACACCAACTGTTTACCTTCCAGACCTAAGTCCTCATACATACTAGGTTCACCCTTGTTCCTTTTCAAACCATTTACTCATCCCATTCTCTTGGATATACTCAGGTACCTCTTTCCATTTATGCAACTGGTTGTGGTGGACCCTAATTTTTTCCGCAATACCACCCACACAAAACTTACCCAAAACGTAACTTAATCCACTCGAACCAACTTCTAACACCTCATAGGGACCTTCAAATTTATCACGCACCTTATTTACATTCATTCTACCCTTTTCAATTACTTCTTTCATCACTCTCTCAACAACTTTAAAGCTTTCAAACCTCTTATTTGCTTTCCTCCACACATCTCTATCATCCTCCGACACACCCAACCTCGGTCTTATTATCTTTTCAAAATTTAACACAAACTTACATGGAGACATACCCGTACTCTTATGCACTGTTGCATTGTAAGCCCACAACGCTCTACCAACATACAAATCCCAATCATTATCACATGTACTCATCATTCGCAAAATTTCAGTTAATGTTCTTACAGTCCTTCAGCCAACCCATTCGCACTTGGCATATAAGGAGTCGAATACACATGTTCAATACCCCATTCTCTTAACATCTGCTCAAACTCCCATCCAACAAACTCAGGGCCATTATCACTTAACATTCTCACAGGCTTACACACACACATCGGCAACATCACTTGACCAACCATTCTTGCAACAGTCTCACTCCGTTTATCCTTGATGGGTATTGCATAGGTAAATTTACTCATGTGATCAACCATAACAATCATTCCCCCATGTCTTCTCGCAGTCACAGGCAACGAAACACAATCAATCACAAACATCTCAAATGGTTCTTTCATACGTAATCTCAAAACAGGCGGATTAGCATGCACTCTCTGATACTTCCCTTTCTGGCAATCTTCACACGTAGTCGCTACATCCTTACATATCTGACTCAACCCAGGTGTAAACAATCTCTCACGCATGCATTCCCATAATTTATTCTTACCCATATGCCCATATCTGTCATGCACTAACATACACATACCTACTGCTGCATGCATTGGAAACACAGGAACATATATATCTTCATCCATTCCTTTATGTAGAAAATAAACAATATTCTTACACACAATAAGTCTCTTACTAACTTTCTTATACACCTCTAAATCAGACGGCCATTCTTCTACCTCAATACTATTCAACATACATTCACGTAACCTTTTAATTTCCTCACATTCATCTTGCATTTCTTCCACCTCCTCTTTAGTCAGTAGATCATCCTCACTCCTCGTAATATCAACCATGCCAACAAAATTCGCCATAAATACACTATTATCTTCTATCACAACTACTTCACATCCATTCTTCAGAAGCAAACCACTACCAATATCAACTGATAAATCATGCAATCTTAAAAAAATCAATTCCTCTCAAAAAACAACTAGGCCTCTCATTCTCTCCCATTACAATAAAATTATGTTCCACCTCCATACTTCCCAGTTTTACTTTCAAACGCACTTCTTCCCAAACTAGCAAACTTCCTTTACCTATCCCATGAATTCTCACACTCGTA
>NC_090729.1:148469578-148472078 GCF_036898095.1 Palaemon carinicauda
TATAATAAATTGCTGTGGAAATTATTTTTTTTTAATCATAAAGAAAATTTCGCATTCACTTGTGAATGTTTGATTCTAAGGGAGATTGAATCCCTTAATGAAAACAATGTGAATGGGAAACCTTGTCTCATCTAATTTGCTCTTCTACGAATTTATCTGGAAATTTATCCCTACCGAGATGATAAAGGAAATGTCTCTTTCCATCTGTTGAACGACAATGAAATCGGCCTCTTTTTCACTTATAAATAACAAGATTGATTGTCTACCCAGGAGAACCAACTATGACTTCGCTAAATATATATATATATATATATATATATATATATATATATATATATATATATATATATATATATATATATATATATATATATATATATATATATATATTGTTTATAAGTTTCCTCAGATCCTCAGCTGCAAATAAGATACTTTCTAGTGTCAACAACCTGTTTTTGAGATCATGAATTGAATATAATCAATCTCGTCCTTTATAACGGTATGGAAGTTTTCAAAAGGAATGATGATTTTGGTAATGGCAAAGTAAGTGACAATTGCTCCCATTTTCCTTTCCTTCCTCAAAAGGAGAAAACGATAATAGCAACTTGGAACAAGAATTGTGAAAAAAATGTCTGTTGGAAACACTGGTTTACAAAAGAGAAAAAATTTGGTCCAAGGCAAGAATGGGGATAGATGTTTTTTGCTAATTTGGGTGTGCTAAATTCAAATTTATAGTTTTGCTCTATCACCCCTAGTTTTCTGGCTTTTTAATAGTCTCATTTTACTATGAACACAGAATATATGTGCACATTTCAAGAGTTGCAGCAGCTTTTAACAGATAAAACAGGATAGATAAAGAACACTGATTGAATCAATATACTTGGATGACACAATTACATAATTCATAGTACCACAGACAGTTAAAAGTGTGTTTTCTTAGAAGATCTGGTGTATTTTTCCTCCGGTATGTCACGCAAGAGCATCCAGCAGAAGTCTCCCATCATGCAGGGGTTCCATTTGCCTTGATAGTTGCTCTCAATCTTCGTAATGTCTTGGTGGAATCTTTCTCCATGCTCATCACTCACTGCTCCAAGGTTTGGCGGGAAGAAGTTGAGGTGGGAATGAAGAAAATGAATCTTGAGTGACATTCGGCACCCCATATCCTTCTAAGACTTTAGCAACTTTTCAATACAGGCTTGGTAATCTGGTACGCGTGTGTTACCAAGGAAGCCACTACAGACTGACTTGAATGCTTCCAATGCTCTCAGTTCCTTTAAGTAAAGAAGCTCCTGAAAATCTGTATCGTTTAGCACTTCTCGGATCTGAGGTCCGACAAAGATGCCCTCTTTGAGCTTAGCAGCACTAACACCTGGGAACACAGTAGACAAGTGTTGGAAGGCAGCACCATTTTTGTCTAACGCCTTCACGAAATTCTTCATCAAACCAAGCTTGGTGTGAAGAGGAGGAAGAGGCAAATTATTCATGTCCACCAGAGGATTCCCTTTGACGCTGTGTTCGCCAGGAACAAAAGTGATTCTAGACCCCCAGTCTTTCTGCTTGTAATGCTGGGATACAGCTCGACTATCCAGAGAAAACAACAGTACTTTGTGAAGCCCGCTTGCATACCCATAAGAAGACCAATGACCTTGAGGTCCCCACAAAGACTCCATTGGTACTCGCTGTACTTAATAGCTTCTAAAAGAAGCTCCATATTGGCATAGGACTCATTTAGATGGACAGAGTGTGCAATGGGAATGCTGGGATATTTATTCCCGTTGTGCAGAAGCACAGCCTTGAGACTTCGCTTGGAAGAGTTTATGAAAAGACGCTAGTCTGAAGGATTATGTGGCAAACCAAGGGACGTGAACAAGCCAGGTAAGTTTGTGCAGTAGCACAACTTGTTTTCCATGTCGAAAAAGGAAGCAAGGTCATTGTTCCGATTCCTGAAACTGGTGATCCTTACGTCTTCCTGGACTAGGTTCCACTGTTTAAGCCGAGAAGCCAAGAGCTCTTGACTGCTGTTTTGACAGATACAAATCACGAGCAAGATCATTCAGGTCTTCTTGCGTGATCCAGTGTCGCTCGTTGCCACTTGTTCCTGGATATATAGACTCTATATCTTCCAAAGATATTGACTGGGCAGAATCCTCCCTTGAAGGCATTTCTTCACCTGATGAGGAAAGAAGATCCTTATTTACTGGAGGTGTGGGTACAGGAAGATCATCTGAATGGGGAACGGGTCTCATAGCAGATGGAAGGTTGGGATATTTGATCTTTTTCCTAGAAGATGCATTGAAACCAGTTATATTATTTAAACAAAAAATGACAATTCTCTGTGTGGCTTCGTGGCTCTCTCCAAACCATCGGGAATGCAATGTTGAAAGCCGCTTTCTTGCCATTAAACCATGCAGTTAGTCCATTGTAGCAGGGTTTACAACATATGTGTGGAGCCAAAGACTTGTCCTGATGACTAATTTTACAGTCAAAATAGTGAAAGAAG
>NC_090729.1:148482078-148487078 GCF_036898095.1 Palaemon carinicauda
ATCGAGATCCACATAGCGATGATTGGTATGATTTGTCAATGATAGAGGAAAACTCTGCTCAAGTTAAAGAAGGTTCACATTTTTATGTTGGAGGAATCCTGAGGGAACTAGCGAAAAATTGAAAATCAGTAAGAAATGCAAAAAAAAAAAAAAAAAAAAAAAAAAAAAAAAAAAAAGGTGTTCAGTACAACGTAACTATATTTCTGAAATAGATATAAACTTGAACCATACTAGGAAGTTAGAGAATTTTTTTTTTTTTTATTAACATGATATCTTAATATGAAAATGATTATGACGTTAACAGAGTTTTTGATGGACGGAAAATAAACTTTTAAGGATCATGAGTCTAGTAACGTTTTCAGATGATTCCATACAATTACCTGTTGTGACGTCACGAACAGAGCGTTTTCGATAGAAAGGACAGAAAATGGAGAGGGTAACTCAAATGAATCGTGCAAGAACTAACAAGAAAACGGAGAAGGATAGCTACAGTCCATCATACATGAGCTAGATATAAATTAGAAATAAAGAGTTAAGATAATGCTTCTTATTTCAAATTAAATAACAAAGAATTGTGGCAAATTCTTTTTATAGTTTATATATGACATATCTGTTTTGACGTTGTTACTGTTTTTAGAATGATTCATTGTTAATTTTTTCCCATTTATTTATTTCCTTTCTTCACTCGGCTATTTTTTCTTGTTGGACCCCTTGGACTTATAGCATCTTCCTTTTCAAACTAGGGTTGTAGCTTGGATAATAATAATAATAATAATAATAATAATAATAATAATAATAATAATAATAATAATAATAATAATAAAGGAAAGCATTGCAATTAACATGAGCCTAGAGGAAGCGTTGTGGACAGAGAAAAAAGAAATACAAAGCTAAAGGAAGATAAGAGTATTGGGATATTGATAGTTGGCTTCATAAAAACTGGCAACTTATAATGACATCGGAAAACTGGGCCAAAGAGAAAGTTTTATTGCATAGTAGTGTTGCAAGGAAGTCAATAAAGCCAACTGAAGAGACTCGTCCTTGACCGTACATCTTTATTGTTAATATTTTTCTTATTAATGTTACATTCTTATGGAACGAATAATTAAGCCTAAACAGAAATTAAACATATTTGGAGAAGAGGGAAAGGAAATTGGAAATAAACTATAAATAAATACTATTACTATCCAAGCTACAACCCCACTTGGAAAAGCTACAAGCTACAATCCCAAGGGTTCAAACAGGAAAAGCAATTTAGCAAGGAAAGGAAATAAAGAAATAGGAAATTAATCATAAATAGAAAGTGATGAATAAAGCTATAGAAATATTTAAAGATCACTAACAGCATATGTGTATACAGGCCATATCTCTCTTTCACACACACTGACACACATACACACACAACACGCACACACACACACACACACACACACACACACATATATATATATATATATATATATATATATATATATATATATATATATATATATATATATATATATATATATATATATATATATATATATATATATATATATAATATATATATATATATATAAATTTCTACCTCATACTTGGGATCGAACGCTGGCCCCTTCTAATGAAAGGCCAGGTCGAAACCAACCATGCCACGAGAGGCCATCAAAGGAAATTGGAACCTGACGCTAACTAGCTGTCGGAGGATTTACCTGGCGAGACATCAGTCTCTTACCAGCGAGTTTTACCCGATTTCCTCGTTGGTAAGAGACTGATGTCTCGCCAGGTAAATCCTCGGACAGATAGTTAGCGTCAGGTTCTGATTTCCTTTTATGGTCTCTCGTGGCATGGTTGGTTTCAACCTGGCCTTTCATTAGAAGGGGCCAGCGTTCGATCCCAAGTATGAGGTAGAAATTTATTTCTATTTGAACACGATGTTGTGTTGATATATATATATATATATATATATATATATATATATATATATATATATATATATATATATATATATATATATATATATATATATAACAATCAGGTTTTATTACTTTGGTTTAGGTTTAAAGTACAAAATTCATTAGCGAAAATTTTTGATAAAGCTCAAGTGAATGCATGATTATACTTTTTTTCAAGCATGTCATAAAGCTTTTCTTATGTTTATCTTCAAAATATAAATATAGAATTTGCATGCAAGAATTTTCTTTTGAGAAGAAGGTTAGGAATTTTTTTTTTTTCATATTCCAGAGATTTCATCTTTCTTTACATATGAGCTTAAATTGAGTGCCATTTTAGAAGATTTGAAATATGTTCTATTGCAGGGTGAATATAACTTGAATGATATTCCATGTTTAAAATTATATTTGCAAAAAGAAAAAAAAAAAAAAAAAGTGATGAAGAGATGGTTTAATTTGAAACAGATTTTAGATGTTGGGAAAAGAATGACAAAATATTGGCGACGTTAGAATTCATGCCTCTTTATTATTATTTTGCTTGTAGGCCAAAAGGTAATTTTTTATAACTCATAATAATCAAAGTACAGTATGTTACCTTAACTACTCGGTTTTGTTTGACTTTAACGATTTGTAAAAAGCTAAGGCGTAATGAGTTGATAAAGTCCCACAATTCCCTTTGTAACTTTGTCAGACTCAGTCAGCCATTCTTTCTTTCCAATTTATAATATTTTTCCACCCGTAACTTGTCCCTGGGTGAAACTTTTCTTGCTCTCGTGGTTGGAGGAACAAATTCTTATCTATTTCTCGCACTTCTTTCTTCTAAATTTGACTCCTGTCAGGATTTGTGGCCTCATTCTCCTCGCGTGCCGCTTCCTGCATTCCTTTTTGCTATTTACTGTATGGTTGTGAGACGTTTATTCTTACGTAGATATAGATTCTCTCAATTGATTGCTTGAAGGCATGTTTGCAGGAGCTTTAGATAACAGTTTTTCTCTTCGTGTTGCAGGTTAAATATATCTTATGCTTATATTATATTCCATTATTGTATATCACTTGGAAACATAATAAATTGCTTCATATTCCATAACGACATTAAATGACACGGATAATGAAATATACCTTTATAATTTGTAATTTTATTTAGCAAGACCACCACGGCAATGTTACAACCAAATAAACAACTAAGACTCACCGTACGTATTGTATCCCAATTTCAAGGGATCTGTGATGAGACGAGACTATAACATTACCGTTTTCTCAACATACGTTTCACATTAAACAGTAATGGTTCTGCTCTTGTTGTGGTAATGGTCCTTAATAGGAATTTTTATTCTCCCACATTACAAGTAATCGCATTATGTGTTGGATAGCGATCCTTTATATGCCCGGAAGTCGTAGACTTTTTTTTTTCTTTTTTTTTTATTAAGTTAAATTATTTTGATTTTCTTCTGTAATTCCAAATAATTATTACGTTTAGTGTAGGGCTTTCTCTAGCCATGTTGACTTGCATTTTATCCAAAATTCTAAAGAAAAAAAAATATCTTACTGTTAAACTATTCTTTTTACTTGTCTCTATACAATAGCGTCAATGTTAAGTATTTCTTTTATATACATATTTTGGAAATTGATTGGGACTCTCATGACTTTCATCCTCTTGTTACCTCAGTCCGTTTTTGCTGCACATTACAGTACCATATGAATGAAAATTTGTTTATTCCACTTTTAAGTCTAAGATACTAATATAATGACCACTTAAATCCAAAAATGCACAAGGCATGATCAATCTAAGACTAGAGGTTTGCTTTTATTCCTAAATTTTGGGGCATACCCATGAGCTATGTTTCCTGTCAGGTAGAGATCAGTTTTGAAGAATCACAACTGATGCCCAACTGACGTAGCAGTGATTCTTTTTATTGCATTTCAAAGTAAAAAGGGAGACACAAATAAAATCAGAATTGTGTCATTTCAAGGACTTTCATATGAACAAAGTCAATCGGTTTGCTTTTAAACTTGTTTGTTCGTTAAGTTAGTTTTCAATGTAGTTTTTTTTTTTTTTTTTTTTTGGGTGGGGGTGGGGGGGTTGGGGGCGGTCAGATATTTGTTAGTTTACCTTTCTATTTTCAGTGGTATGTTATTATCATTATTTTGACTACTCCTTTTTTCTTTAGTATATGAATACTTTTATTTGTGGTAAGATTACTACAACTAATAGCCTGTGGGCCTTCATTAATGATAAAAGAAAAGATAGAAAGGGATAAGAATGATTGATGTACATTTTTAATTAGAGTAGAATATTATCTGCGCCTTTGAGGGTTAAGTAAGGTACGTGATTTTTAGTCAAAATAATGGTCTTCTAATTAATACACCACACAAAATTAATAATTACTTTCCCTGTTTGCTTTATATCGATCACCATTTAGCCATAACCGAGTTAGTAACTTATTAAAGTAATTGGATTTTTCCCCAATTAATATCATTCGAATTTAGAATGTAATTTTCTTCAAGAAAAATCATCATCCCATTAGCATGCTGGAATGATAAAACAATATTATTATTATTATTATTATTATTTTTTTTTTTTTTTTGACAAATAATCTTTGGTAAACCGGAAGAATATTTACTGTGATTATCATGCTGAATTGGTATTTGTGGCTTACCTGAAACGCTTAAAGAATAAATTGGGACTCTCATGACTTTCATCCTCTTGTTACCTCAGTCCGTTTTTGCTGCATATTACAGTACCATGGGAATGAAAATTGGTTGATTTCACTTTCAAGTCTAAGATACTAATATAATTGCCATTTATATCCAAAAATGCACAAGGCATGATCAATCTAAGACTAGAGGTTTGCTTTTATTCTTAAATTTCGGGGCATACCCATGAGCTATGTTTCTTGTCAGGTAGAGATCAGTTTCGATGAATCAAAAGTGATGTCCAACTGACGTAGCACTGATTCTTTTTATTGCATTTAAAAGTAAAAAAGGAGACAAAAATAAAATCAGAATTATGTCATTTCAATAACTGTCATATGAACTAAGTCAATCGGTCTGCTTTCAAACTTGTTTGTT
>NC_090729.1:148492078-148494578 GCF_036898095.1 Palaemon carinicauda
AATGACCGAGATTCCAAGTTTCTTACTCGGAGTTGAGGGTCCGGTTTAATCAGTGTTACAAATCGATAGATTTTGTAATAGAAGTTGTGGTCGAGGTTGTTGTGGATTTGCGAGTGTTTACACATTTGAAGCTTTAACCATCATAGTTGAAATTTGTAAAGTGCACCAGCTTGTTATTCGTGGGATAATGGCAAGTGTTCTTATGTTTTTATGTTTGAAATTGCCCGCACTTTTTTTTTCTTTCTTTTTTGTCGGATCTGTTTTTAATCTCGATGTGGCGAATGCTTATAATATTTCTATATTAGTTATGGTTCAGGCTATATCTGTTTGCTCTTATGAGGTCATCTGGGCGTTAATGCAGTTATGGGATGTGTTTGTCATCTCGGACATTTAATAGCTTTTGGTCTTATTCGCAATTATTCACGCTTTTAAATTCTATGGTTATATTGGCATTAAGTAAGTTCACTAAATGATATTCTCTTATTACTTTTTACTTTTAACGTCTTTACTGTTGTGGGGTATTTATCGTTGCTGTTAGAAAAATTCTCGTGTATAACACGTTCAATGTCTTTTGTATCTGAGGTATTGGTGATTGTAATGTCTTGGATAAACATTAGAAATTTGTAACTTGACGGAAAGTAAGGTTAATATATTTTATTAATTATGGTGGTGTAAAGATATTTGGTTAATATTTCGAAATAAATTTTAAATTCTTTAAAAATAATGTTTTTTTTTTTTTTTCAGATTGAATTTACTAGCCCCTTACCTGTAGGTGTAAGGCATGTAGCAGATTGGTTTCTTAATTTGGAGAGATATATTGGTTATATATATTTTTATGCTACCTTTTTAGTTTCTTTACGTAAAGGAGGTTTTTGGCCTATCAATGGGTAGTTTCGATAACTTGCATTATAATCTAAAGAAATTTAGTTTGTTTAACAAAATAAGTAGGGTTTAGATTTTTATTACTCTCCAATTTTATATTGAGTTTTTATCTAAAACTAATATAAAATATTGTATGTGCTTTGTCTAACGTTTTTAAACATTGCGGGAATTAGGCCGAATATGTTGTGTTTGGACCAAAGGAATTTTATTATAAATGTAAATGAAACCTAATTATATTGATATGAATGTTTTAGGACTATAATTGTCGGCGGCATGTAATCTTAACCTAGTGTTATGAGTTGACCAGTCAAAAGGTTGGACACAAACATTTTCAGTCTTTAGCTACTTTATCATTATGAAATTAGAAACCTCAGTTTTCTCTAGTTGGCTTTCATACATCATAATTTTAGTTATCTGCCTGTATTTGCTTAATTTTAATTTAGTTACTGAATGGGTCTGTTTTCTTAATGTTAATCTTAAGATTTAAATGGTCGAATAGCATGCAAGATTGAGCTTATAATATCTATATATAATTCATGAATCTTTAAGCCGCAAAAGTTTTATAAGTTTACCTGAAGTCTACGGAAGGTTGTTAGCATGAGTGAAATGTTGAAATTTCTTTTTGTTTGCAATTCTATAAAGACCACTGATGTAGTTATTTGTAATCAGTGGTATGGTAGATTTCAGAAAACTAGGATTTGTTTTGCTCTTTTTCTTTTTTTTTCTAATTGCAACCATATTTTCTGGTATGGTTTCCCAGCAGCTATTGTTTAACAACGTAAAGCTTATATTTATTAAGACTTTATTAATTGGACCTCAGTGTCGGGTATGTGGGTGATTGTCACAAGAGTTGTTATAAAAATCTAATAAATATTCTGTCAAATCTGTTATTAAAGTAATAGTCGGAGGTTGGGCGACTTAAAAGCTCTAAAAATTTGGGTCAAATATTCTTATAATTTCTTAATGTTGCTGAATGTAATTTCATCTAGTAAATATTGCTATTCATATTTTTCAACTATTAACTTTCATTGTAATTTTTTGGTAAGTTACCGTAGCTTGCTTACTGGAGTATGATTTAATCTAGCAAAAGCTGCGTAGAGAATTTATTTAAGTAAATTTTATTCTTTCGAAAGAAATAGTGCTTGCAACTGTTAAACAGTGAGAGCTCTTTAGAGATAATACATAAAGGGTTGTGACCCAAAACTTTTATTTTCGGTTTTCACTTTATAGAGCTATTTGAATAGCAAATTTTATTTTAATATACTCACTTAATATTCCCCTTCCCGTATATACTACCCGCCGCTTATCATACACTTACGGATATTACCATTTTACTTAGGGCTTGGAATATCTTACCAGCTAAAAAATTCTTTGAATTTTAGACAGTTTAGACGATTGATAACCACGCCGGCCAGGTCTGGGAGGCACAGGTACTTTTAACAATGACTGAAATAGTTTTGATGAAAATCTTTTTCTAACTTGCGTAGGGGTTCAGCTTGTGTAGTATTTGTTTCAAAGACTTCATTAGTTTAGCTTTAAATAGTTTGCTTCATTTTATAGAGATATATAAGGTTTCTCATGTAGCCTTGACTGTCGGTATGCCTTTATTCTATCTTAG
>NC_090729.1:148502078-148509578 GCF_036898095.1 Palaemon carinicauda
AAATTGAAAAACAATGTCATCAAGATACAAAATATTGCTACTTATAGGCTGTTATTATTGACCGTGGAAATTCAGAGCGTACAAGATTCCGACTGATGATGTTGCATATATAAGTAGATCTGGATGTTTAAGAGCTTCAATGGTCTGGTTAGTATCAGCGTGTTCTAACCTAAGCACCAGTTTGGACCCTTATCATATTTTTTCTTTCTTATGCCGTCGATGATTTCTAAGAGCGCTTGATTCCTTACCTTTGAGATCCAGCTGGTTTCCGAACAAGACTAAGTTTTCCCTACAAACTTTTAGGATAGACTATGGTACCAATAGTCTATCTTATAAGGTGTTTTGTAGAACTTGGTTAATTCAAAACACAAATGTTGAATTTTAGCATTCACCTATGACGTTGGTGTTTCTATTTAGAAAAGCTGTCTCCATTTAATTTGTGAAGGTTCGATATTTGGGGTCTTGATATCCAATGTACTTTGAAAGTGTCAACCCTTCTGTGTTCAATCTACATCTGGTATCTCTCCCCCTCTTTTACCCAAGTCACTTTTTGAATTGTATGTTCAGCTCCTGTACAGTGTTAACCATGAATAATCGCTTGACAAACACAAATATTACCTGGCATTACAACTGTACGGAATAGTCTTTGCACGTCTTGGTAAACAGGCCTTAGCTTCCCCTTTTGTACATAATATGAAATAGCTGTAATGATCTTTCCGATACGAAAAAAATGTGTAGTTCAAACATTGTTTTAGAAATTGTGTAGGTTGACTTAGTAACATTTGTCAAAGTATTATCCCTACCTATAGAGCATAGTCCTTTCAATTTCATTTCCTGACCAGAGAAGGTTAGTAATTTAACTTAAGTTCAGGCCATTAGAAATGAAATGGTAAGCAATTGCGCATAATGATTCAAGATGGTGAATGAAGTAGCTTAGAAAATGTAGAAAATATGGCCAAATGTTGTGATTGAAACGAGGCAAGAGTTATAAGATAAAAAAAAAAAAAATGGTGCTTAAAGGATGTAAATGTATGCAATGAGAGGATATTAGAATAAAAGATGGAAATGAAAAATGTTATAAGGACGGAATGCAAACAATCAAGAAGGTAGTGATTATAATTAAAAACAGTTAATGTATTCATGACGAAAAAGTTGATATGAATATTTCAAGAGATTAAGGGTGAATTAAAATATTAAGATCGATTTCGAATTGATCATTTAAACAAGTAGAGCTGGAAAAAGAAAGCACACAAGTAGAGCTGAACGTTGCAAAAGTAGGAGAATTAGTGTTTGAAAAGTTATTGTTAGGGTATTAGTGAAGTTGAATTTTAGGAAACCGCCAAAGAGTTGTAGTTATGAGTGGAAATGTTTGGTATGCTGTACGGTGACGTAAAGGCTGCAAAGCAAAAGGAATAATGTATTAAGTACACTGTGTATCATAGAAGTTTAACTCTACTTGTTATACCTCAGACTTGCTATGAAATTATTTCGAATGAGAAAGTAAGATGAAGAACACAATAGCATAAAAGTGGAATAGATAGAGATAAAGAAAAGAAGTTTCAATTTAGTATTTGTACTCCATTAATCCTGTTTAGTACATGAAAGTGGTGTAAGCTCATATGATTTCATGGTAGGATGGAGAGGCTGTTCGGTGTATATAGTATAGAGGTAGCTAATTATGTTGGGATTTGTAGTAAGTTTGATTTCATTCCGATTAGTTGAAAGTTATTATCAGTAGGAGAAAATTTCGAATTCAATTGAAATTCATTAATTTGAAGCAATAAATGAAAGTATGGAACTATACATACATATTTATACATTATATATATATATATATATATATATATATATATATATATATATATATATATATATATATATATATATAGATATATATATATAGATATATATATATATATATATATATATATATATATATATATATATATATATATATATATTTATACATTATATATATACATATATATATATATATATATATATATATATATATATATATATATATATATATATACATTATATATATATATATATATATATATATATATATATATATATATATATATATATATATATATATATATATATATATGTATATATATATATATATATATATATATATATATATATATATATATATATATATATATATATATATATATATATATATATATATATATAAATATTTCATCATCATCATCATCTACGCCTATTGACGCAAAGGGCCTCGGTTAGATTTCGCCAGTTGTCTCTATCTTGGACTTTTAATTCAATACTTCTCCATTCATCATCTCTTACTTCGCACTTCATAGTCCTCAGCCATGTAAGCCTGGGTCTTCCAACTCTTCTAGTGCCTTGTGGAGCCTAGTTGAACGTTTGGTGAACTAATCTCCTTTGAGGAGTACAAAGAGCATGCCCAAACCCTTTCGTTCTACCCCTCATCAGGATCTCATCAGCATATTGCACTCGAGTAATCCCTCTTATAGTTTCATTTGTAATCTTGTCCTACCATTTAACCCTCAATATCCTTCTGAGGTCTTTGTTCTAAAATCTACTGAATCTATTGGAGATACATTGTCATACCATGACCCATGTCCATAGTGTAACAGATCTCACTAAACTGATGTCTGAATTCCTTTTTATTTTTTTTTTTTCCCGAGCTTTAAAATCTAATTCTGAAGGCCCTGTATTGGAGATCATAGTTCCTAAATAATTAAATGATCCTATCGCATTAATCCTCCCTTCTTCCAATGAAGGAGAAATGATTATATATGTATATAGAAAGGGAAGGTTGGATGCAAGATGGAATCATTGAGAAACTTGTCCTTCGCTGAATTAGCTGAATGCAATAGAGAGAAAAGGTTTAGCTATTGAGATAAATGGTTTACCCGGTATTTATGGAGTAAACGATATTGAAAGGTTGAGAAATGTTTATATTTCTATAACGTTGAAAGGATGCTCGCAGAGATAGGGAAAATTTCTCTGGTTTTTATGGTCCCCGGAAAAAATAAGGATGATAAATGGCTGAAAAAATTACACCATTCAGAAATCTTAATTGGGAAAAGGTATTGCAACGGAAAGATCTTAATGTCCGGCAAGCGAGGAAGAGAATGTCACGTGAGTCGATTAAAGTTGTTAGTTCAGTAGGTAAGCAAAGGAAGCTATCAACTTCATGGAATTTTTCTTCACAGAGGGCTCATCAATGATTTGACGTTGAAGGTAGAATATGGAAATTACTATTTTCTTGTAAATTGAGAAATAATGATCAGGCAAAATATCTTTTATTAAAATATATCAAATTAGCTCATTAACAGAAAATATTTCCAATGGTAAAACACTCATAAGCCACTCATAAACTACTCAAAAGGGGTACAAACAAATGTTTATCTCTTATTTTTTTGCTCAATATTTCCATAACTAAAAATAATTATGCATAATGACCAAATGGCGCAGATGATGAGCACCATTGGATCCAAAATTTGCAAACTTTGAAAACGCCACGGAAATTATGGTTCATTTTAATTTTTCGGTTATTTGGGTCTGATTGAATATTTTGGAACTGAATAAAAGATATTGAGATTGGTGCAACTGATCGGTAGTAATTTATATGGCCTTTATTCAGTTTTTTTAACAAAATATGTTGAGATTAAATATAAACAACAGCAAGGAAGTTTTTACGAATTTCTGCTCTTCATATATTACCTCCGAGACCCGATGAATACAGTCATTCCTGTGAAATGTCAACTCCTTTAGTCTTCTTAGTCAAATAAACTAATGCAGCTGAAGCGACATATTTTCCCTTGAATTTTGGCATTAGCTTTTTGAGTATGAACGTAGAAAACAAACAGGTACTTGTGGTGATGATATATTTTCTGTGATTCGTTATATTCAAAACGCCAAGCAGTCGTAATTTGCTCTTAACAGAGTTTCGTTAAAATTGACACTCTATTTCCCTTGAATTTTGGCATTAGCTTTTTGAGTATGAACGTAGAAAACAAACAGGTATTTGTGATGATGATATATTTTCTGTGATTCGTTATATTCAAAACGCCAAGCAGTCGTAATTTGCTCTTAATAGAGTTTCGTTAAAATTGGCACTCTAGTTTTTGTGAAAAAACTATCAACAAAATATTTGCCAGTTACTTAATATTGCGATTATATGAAGTACTTCTGCGTACTTGTACTTTGACATACAGCATTTTAATCAAAATGTTAGATTGATCCTTGGGTCATACCAAACATGACTGCCAAGTTTGGCCAAAATCGGTACTGTAGTTTCTGTGTAAAATTACTCTCAAACGAACAAACGACGACAGGGGTGAATATATACCCTTTGCAAAATCTGAGAAGGCAATAACACTGGCGGTGGGAATAAATCCCGACATTGTAGTGGATGGTTGACAACATACCATCTGTAGACACGGCACAAAAACCAATAGTCTCTGTGAAAGTTAACTTGGGTGGGAATGGGACTTGAGTGCTGATCGGCCTCCATGACAGGCTGGGACAGCACAAAGTCTAAAGATGCACCTGGACTTTGCAGCACAATCATGACCGAGGGAAAACAGGTCACATGGCTGGCGCACTCCCATGGTTTAGTGACGACCTCCCCTCCGAATATCTCTTTAGTGATAATTAAGTCTATCATAGATTAACTCCAGTAGGTTAACAAGATTTTAGTGTCTATTTCCAGCAGAGAATGAAACATAGAATATCACATCAAATTAAATATTTTAAACAAATTTCCCAGGCTAAAATAAAGCTTAACATAGCTATATATATTTTACAGTACATAGGTTAGCATCAATTTTTCATTTTCGTAAGATTTCTTTCACGTTACATGATTTGCCTTTTCTTCTTATTTACTCTCGTAAAACTTAGAAAATAGAGAAACAATATTATCTATGGGATTGTTGCTTTTGATGAGTTGCACTGTTCTCCAGTAAAGAATTTTCTGCGCTTCCATCCTGGTTGTCAATACCGTACCACTTCTAATTATGGTACTTGGACATGCACCTTCACGCTTATAATGATTAGACAATATCTTCGCAGTGTCCAAAAAGTGAAGACAATATCTCTGGGCCTACTGTTCTCCATATAGTATTCACCACCATAGCCTTTATATTAAGTGTAATTCCATCCCTCAACCCATGTAGCCCTGATGAAGAGTCATGAAGTAATTCGAAATACTGGTGTCGACACCAAATAACAAATTTAGAAACGTAAATACAGTTTTCTTATTAACTTGAAAACTATCTAGAAAACAGTTTGTTCGGAAAGAATCCATTTTCAATTTTTGGACGCCACGAAGATCTTTTCTGTTCATTATATATAATTACTTATATATATATATATATATATATATATATATATATATATATATATATATATATATATATATATATATATATATATATATATATATACATTATATATAATTACATATATGTGCATGCATATATATATATATATATATATATATATATATATATATATATATATATATATATATATATATATATATATATATATATATACACATACATGCTTATAAGTCACTAAATAGCTTGTGACAATATATTTAGCCAAGGCCACATGAAAAATAAAAGAATGCGTACCGAGCGCTTTTGTGTTATTTCAACACATTTTCGAGGTACAATGCTCTCGGTGTATTTAGCATCGTACCTCGAAAATGTGTTGAAATAACACGAAAGCGCTCGGTACGCCTTCTTTTATTTTTCCAGTGGCCTTGGCTAAATATATATACATATGTATATGTATTGAATATGCATATGTACATAGACTTCGTTTGTGGCTGCAGCTTATAATATGTCCGAATATATTTTCTTTTACACTAAATATCTTATACTAGTTCATGATACGTCTGAGAGAGAGAGAGAGAGAGAGGAGAGAGAGAGAGAGAGAGAGAGAGAGAGAGAGAGAGAGGAGAGAGAGAGAGAGAGAGAGAGAGAGAGAGAGAAATGCTCTTTAAATAATATTTGACCTTACATAAGATATGAAGATATAGATGTAAATGTATATATATGGTGGCAACAAAGTTAATTTATTTTCGTATGAAGGACAAGGCAAAGTGAACAAAGAGATGAATGAATTAACAAATGAACTCTATGATATAGATTATAATCGATTCTTTGAGAAACTTATTTTTTTCAGAATGGCTGATCATATTATGAATGTTTTTCCATATTCAATATTAAATACTCCAAATAACTTTTTTAATCCTCTGATGTACATTAATGAACATTAATATGTTTATCTTGTACTACGAAATCTCCATACTATAGTCCAAATGTTTTTGACGTCAATGTTTTTTTTTTCTCTCTCTCTCTCCTTTTTTTATGTTGAAGAGTTCGCAACAGTTCATAATTCTAAATTCCTCTTACCTTTTGCCAATCCTTTTTTTGGATAATTTTTATACATTCCGTGAAATGATTTTCTGGGAACCTTATTAATCTTTGCAGGATTTTTTGGTCAGTCTTTTCAACTTGAGTGATGACCCTGTTGATTAAATCTATTTCGTATGACTGTTGCTCTTTTGTGGGTTTGTTCATAGTCCTGTAGCTAATTTTTTTGGCTGATATTAACATAGCAACTTTTCCCATACCCACTTCTGGTAAAATTACATAAGTATTTTTTCTCTCATCTACTCTTTCTCTGTTTTCTTTATGATACCTTCTTCGGATATACGTTTTTTCCTCTCTGTATCTTTGCTTGTGGTTCATATTTCCAATGTCGTTCATCATTCGGTCATTGTGTGTCCCTGTCACTCTGTCTTGAACGTTTCTTTCCTCGCTCGTCATCTCCGATGAAGATCTAATAACTTTGCCACGGCCATTTCATCCAAGGCAAATTTCTTCATTTTTCCTTTTCTGGAAGATGTAAGAGGCACGAGATATCCCGAATATTAAACATGAAAAGCAATACATGTCACGTTCAGTCACAATTTCGTATAATTTAGAAGTCTTCACAGAAACTTTTGCATCCAATGAAAGCAATGTAAAAGAGCTGAAAATGTTATTGAATTTATGTAGTTGTGCATATGTGGTAATTAAAGTATTGTTGTCATTGTATGTAATAATAAAAGCAACAACAATAATTACAACAACAATCAGAAATAGAAGACGAGTAACCTTGCCATCGGTAAAGCCAATACTGTTCCTTTGTGAGCCTGTAAATATGTTTGGGCGAAGGAAGGGTTTGTATCCAGACTGCTTGTGAGAGAGGCCTTGAATTGAAAAAGCATCAGAAGAGAAATCGAACCGGCGAGGGGGCCATAATTGGCATATACCACACGGGATGGACTGCCACAAAGGAAGATGAGACCAGTGTGTGTCGGTTCTCAAGTGAGTAAGATATAGGGTAGTCTTGTTGTCATGAACGAAGTGCGAGACCTTATATGAAAGGTCAATTTTTTAAAAAGATATCTGGCACTGAAGCAGTATCATTCGGGGTTTTATG
>NC_090729.1:148522724-148597724 GCF_036898095.1 Palaemon carinicauda
TGGCTGCAGGGTTGTAGGCAGCTGTCTCGTGTAGGGTGATGCCCAGGAGATTCACTAATTAGGGCCACAAAAATTGAGAGGTAAAAGTGATACCCCTGTTAGAAGCAATATGCTCAGGGGTACCAAATCTCGCTATCCACCCTTAGAGTAAGGCAGATGTACATAGGCAGACGTCGCAGTTTGCATGGTGATGGCCACAGGCCAATGAGTGGAGCAGTCAGCGACAGTAAACTGTTAATTACTTCCTTATGACATTTGTAGGGGACCTAGTACGTCGACCTGAATATGGGCAAAATGACTTGGATTGAGGAAAGGTGCCCACTCCTGAATCTGTCTCTCGATGTACTTTTGAAGTTTGGCATGAAGTAAAGGCACAGACCTAATCATTAGCGTCCTTAGTACTGCCGTGTCAAATAAACTGTCTTTAGTAGCTGTGTGGTAGATTAGGAGTGAGAGGCCATGAATAAAATCAAACATGTCAGCGCATGGGGAGAGGTATCCATGGTTGTGCCCTACCAGTACTGACATCGCAGAGGGTGGTGGCATTGGAGTCATCGAAAAAGACATTTTCTCGACAGAGATGTACAGGGTGTCCTGCATGCTTAACATTCTAGATCTTTTCGTTGGGCTTCTGTCAAAGCATTGTAATCCAATCCCAGGGAAAGGCAGCTAATGTGCGTTTTGACAGGGCATTGGTAATGGGATTCATTTTCCCAAGTACGCGTTGATGGATGCAGTTGTATTCAGCAATGGCAGAGGTGTGTTGGTATTGACGGGCAGACCAGGACAGACTGTCGAGTGATGGCATACACCAGAGATATGGTGCGAGTGAACAAC
This sequence comes from Palaemon carinicauda, assembly GCF_036898095.1. Taxonomy (NCBI): domain Eukaryota; kingdom Metazoa; phylum Arthropoda; class Malacostraca; order Decapoda; family Palaemonidae; genus Palaemon; species Palaemon carinicauda. The sequence goes on from NC_090729.1 coordinate 148,523,562, forward strand.
AAAGAGAGTACCTTCTAAGTAGTGGTGAAAACGATGGACAGCAAAATGCACAGCCAGAAATTTGGGTTATGGGTAAAGTAGCCAGATTCCACCTTGGCCAGTTTTTTACTGAAGAAGGCCAATGGGATGAGCGAGCCATTGACTACCTTCTCGAGTACTTCACAAATAGCGACATTGCGAACACCAGTAGAGAGAAGACGAGGGGCAAGTCGCAAGAAAAGCGGGAGCAGCAGTGGTTGATAAGGCATACTTTGCATTTCAGAAAACTGCTTCTTGAAGGGGACCCCATTTCAGGATTTTGGCTTGTCCTTGTGGGAGGTGCAGAGGGGTGCAGAGGGGTCAAGAGTGGTAGTGATGGCTTGCAGGAACCAGTAATAATAGTTGATCATATCCAATAACTCTTGCAGTACTTAGACGGTCGAGGGTGTGGGGAAGTTCTGAACAGCTACTACCTTCTCAAGGGAGGGGGTGGACACCTTCAAGAGTGATATAGTGTCCTAAGAATGATACTTAGTTGGTGCCAAAGATACACTTGTCGTACCGGACTACAAGGCCTATCGGTTGTGGGAGGTCGAGAACAATACGTAGGTGACGGAGGTGCTACTCTTCGGGGGAAGAGATCACATACATATGTCAATCACGTAGCATACACAGATGGGTAGGTCCTCTAAGGTGTCATCCATAAGGGGTTGAAAAGTTGCCCAAGCATTAGACAAGCAAAAAGAGGTGTAATTGAAGGTATAAGTACCAAAGAGGGCAGTGATAGCAGTCTTGGGAGATTTTCTGGGTTTATAGGCACCTGATGATACTGCATCAAAAGGTCAAGCTTGGACAAAACCTTCGTTTTGTGCAAGTAGTAGGTAATGTTAGAGATGTTTGAGAGGGGTTAGTGATCCAGATCTGTTTACATGTTCAGATGTCTAATTCCCATAAGGCTGCAGGGAGCCATCTTTCTTCAGGACGATGTGTAAGGGTGACGACCATGGGGTTTAGGGCTTTTGGCAAAGGCCCATTTCTTCCAGTTCGGCGAATGTTTTTTTAGTGGCCCGAAGCCTGAATCTAGTAAACACTGGGGACCCCTCACCCCGTTGTCTTGATAAGGTGATAAGAATAGTGCTTAGCGGGAACCGTGGACGTTTGGCGAATTTCAGGATGGAAGAATTCCTGGTATGATGTGAGGAGGTGGGCGTAAGCCTCTTTAGGTAGGCTGATGTTGGGTGCGAAGTCAGAGGGGGGACGCTGTAGAGTGTGAGCCTATGTTACCTAATCATTGATGCCCTACATCAACCAGTTGGGGGGAAATGTTCGAGGAAATCCACACCAAGTAGTGGCAATGTTACGTCGACAACAAGAAATTTTCAATGGTATTTGGTGGTCCCATTGATAGTGCGATTGTCTTGTACATGTTGGTGGGGATCTCAGATCCATTGGTACCTACTACACGGACGTCAGCAGGCTTAGAATAATTACAACACCAGTTTCTACCCAAAAACCGCACACCCATACCAGCATCACATAAAAAAAAAAGATTAGTGACATGGGAGGCCTCTGCCACAAGCGATGGCCTACTTATACATTTTCTTACCACCAACAATCGTCCACACATTTCTTCGCAGCAACCCTGCATCTGGTTGGGCCTCAGTAAGTGGCTGGAGAGGTCATTGGTTGGGGCGTGAGCGAGGGGTGGCATATGTGGGTGGTGGGATGCTTTGTCGCCGCTCCCGCATGTCACAGGATAAGCGTCCGAGTCTTATGTTATTCACCTCTGTCTCGGCCAGTGTTGAGTCGTTGTCCTCTTCCTTAGGAGAGGAGGCGTTGATGGAAGTCTTGAATGTAGTGAAGAGACTGTCCATAAGGGCATTGACTTTGGTCATCAGGTCCTTTAGGGGTAAGGTATCGATATCGGGGATAGCAGCACGTACAGACTCTGGTAGGCGTTGTACCCGAAGGTTATGAAGAAAACTCACTTCCCGAGGAGAGCCATCTGCAGCAGCTTGCAAGCAAGTGATACTGGTCATTTCCCTGAGAGCCTTTTGGCCACCCAATGGCTATTGAGAGAGCTGAAAAACCTTGGCTATATGGGAGGGTGGCGATAGTGAGTACTGCTCCAGGATTTTATTTTAGGGTGTCATGCTGTATTGGAGGGTACCCTTTGTCACAAAGCCAATCAGTGACTTCTGGGAACGTGTCCTCCGAGATCACAGCGAGGACATAGTCTGCTTTGCTCGGTCTAGGATTTTTTGGCGCAGACTTTCTGCCGTAAGACAAAATATTTTTGTGCACACTAGCTGGCACACGACTTTATTCTTTATTAGAATCTCTGAATAAATCTAGTCTGTATTGAATATGATAAAAATTGAATTGAGTTTATAGATATTAAAATAAAAAAGTCTATATACACAAATGTATAGATAGATATAACAGATAGATTTCGTTTTTTAATTACTGTTTGGCTAATTTAAGAACTAAATGAGCATTGAGAGTAAAGTACTATTTGAGTAAAGTACCATTCAATGAAAATCTCAGTAAGTACACAAAGACTAAGTCCAGTAAAAACACAAACTTTAAACTATTTAGCTTACATTTTCTAGAGCTTTCTCTCAGTTTGCCTGTGTCACAAATTCGCAAGTTCTGTTCTTCGTTGTGACTGCTGAAGATTTGAGTTTTTAAAATTATCTCTATATAGCCCATTAGGGTTCCAGGAATTTTAAGCAAAAAGTTAGGAGTGAAATGTGTACATAACGGCCACGTTAACATATTTGGCAGATGTAGTTCGTGATCATTCAATCAAATGATGGCGATGTGAATGAAAAATTCATGTAAAGGCAGAATTCACACTAAAGCTGGTGAAGTGATTAACAAAATAAACCAGCATAGCCATGGATTCTCAGTTGCATCAGTTGAAGCTGCTCGCATTGAAAGCGCAATAAAACACCGAGCAAGGGAAGCTATAGAGCATCAATAATTTCTTTTGATTAATAACAACCGCGGCAAAAAGTCCCATTCCCTCCTTTGCTGTTTAGCGAGTCATGCCCCTTGATGCAAAACTGAATTTCGGCGGGCTGGAATCAGGTGAATGCTTCTCTGCAAGCAACGGCGGCAGTTTCTTTGAGGCGGCGTGTGTCAAAGAGTCAGGATCGGTAGGCGGCATTTAACTAAGGTAGGGTGAAGGAGTGGGTTAAAAAGGCAGTAAGGAGTAGTCACTCAGGTAGTCTCTAATGTGGCAACGTAACTAATACTAGAGAGGTGAGGTGAATGCAACCGAGTTTATTCAACAAAACGAGCTTGTAAATATATAGTGGCGAGTAAGAACGACTCAAAATTCAAACAGTACAAAGCATGAGATAGCAAGTTTAAATAAGTTTATATTATGAGTAGGGTGGGGGAGAGTTAAGAGATAACAAAAAAAAGCAATACTGATAAAATGCACGAGCATGTATACAACACGTACAGTACAATCGCATTACAGCGATAGCCAAGTAGCACTGTTGTATACCTCTGGACCTTTGCATGACTAAGGCAAAGTGGCCTTGACCGCCTGACCTGTTCAGGTGGTGTCTGATGGTTTGTGTCCACACATACATACAATTATATATATATATATATATATATATATATATATATATATATATATATATATATATATATATATATATATATATATATATATATATATATATATATATATATAATAAATACACGTACAGGACACTTATTATATTCATAGCATTAGTATTAGTGGCTGTTAATCCTTAGCGATTTAAGAATCAAAACCTTCATATTCACATAAAGTATAAAATACAGCACGAAATAACTGATGATTAAACCCTTAGAAGTTATCATTAAGCTTTATAAAGAGCTCTTTAAGACAATTATTTATGCCGAACGTCAATGGAGGACGCAAAAACGGCTAACTTCACATCCATAATTAGATTCTGACGTCAGTTGTGGGGCTCGTAAACCATCAAAGCGAAATTAGATTATTCCATTTGCTGTGATTAACAAACTATGAGATTCCTTAATGGAAGAGACTGGTTATATTATGGACACCAATTTTGACAGATGAATTCGCTTAAGCCCCTTGATCAGAGTCAAGGCGCGTGTCTAGCAGTTTCCCCCCATAAATACTTGCTAAAAACATGAAGGGCGAAGGCAGTGAAACTTATTTTCCTGTCGTTTTTCTTGCGAATTATTTCAAGAAATTTTTGCATTAACCAGGCCATTTCAGTCATCAAAGTAATTCGCATCGAGCAGCCAAAGAAATATATAAAACAACAATTCCGCAGAGCTAATAACTCACAGCTGACGACGCCTGGAATGGGGATGCAACGTTGAGTTAGAAGCTTTAAAACTTTAGGCAGCTAGTATTAGGGGAAGTAAACACCCCCCCCCCCCCTTTACACCTCATTCAAATGTTCTCATTGTTCTTAAGTGTTTCATACTGTTGCTCGAGCATCTTACTACAATGGACCATGCTCCAATAAATTTACTCCCAAATTCTTTCTTCAACCGTCCATACTAGAATTCAATGACCCAACTTTTTGTCCTCCATTTTGATTCCACCTAATATTCGCTTATAACTCTCAAACAATCAAACTGTTTCAGCAGCATCTTGAGTTTCCCTTAATTATCCAAAGTAAGAATTATGAATATTCAATCATTGGACATTCCATGCCATTTTCTTATTTCACAATTTTTCACATACATTCAATCCATGGACCTTTCTTTGACATCTTTCAATCCATAAAAATATTACACCGGCAAAAAGATATAACACATGTTTCGGCGACTTATTTTGCCTCAACCCAGTCACATTACCTCTCACAAACCACCACATGTTTCCATTCCCTCTTACAAAAACTATTACTTATAATAAAACGTCATCCATACCGGATATTCCAAAGATCCACCACATTGCCACTCAATTAATTCTGTTATATACTTTTCTTACGTTACTGCTTTTTTCTTTGCTTTGAAATGTCTCCACTAAAAGTTCCACAACATAAAATTTATCCATGAAGGCACTTCCTTGTCTAAAAACCTGGCCGTTCTTCTAGGAGCGGGAGAAAATAAATAATATATCTTTACTAAAAGGAAAAAAAAAATTATCAAAATATTTTTGCTGTAGTTTTTTTTCGAGGAAATAGTTATATAAAAAACCGGGACGATCACTGCAAGCTTTAAATAAACTCGGCATTGATAATAAAGAAGGAAGAGAGCAAGAGACATACGAAATAAATAAGAGGATTCTTTAGTTGTTGTTTCTTTATCAAAGCTTTTACAATAAAAAATAGAAAAATTATTTACTGTAAAGGAAATAAGAGTAAATAGTTGCAAAATCCTTATATGTACTGAGAGAGAAAGAGAGAGAGAGAGAGAGAGAGAGAGAGAGAGAGAGAGAGAGAGAGAGAGAGAGAGGCATCGAATGTAATCTATTTGCAGGTTATTATATATGGTACTTACATTGAACGAAGACTAAAAATAATGGCGATCTTGTACGCGTGCCTACACACGAGTCCATAACGTGATATACTGTATATATAAATTATGAATAATAGTCATGTACATCTGAGCTCTGCCCCCACATACAAAGAGAATGTGCAGATGTATAGGGATGCATATCAGGTACGGACAGTAGACGAATTCATATGTGCAGATATTATATATACACAAACACACACACACACACTATATATATATATATATATATTATATATATATATATATTATATATATATATATATACATATATATACATATACATATACATATATATATATATATAGGATTTTGAGCGAAGCGAAAAATCTATTTTTGGGTGAGATGGCCATGTCGTCCTGATGGAAGTTCCTATAGGGTAGCTTCCTAGGGTATATTATAACTACGGCGATATTCCCAGAGAATTTACCTTAAGGTACCCAGAATTCTAACTCCTGGAGCGAATATTCCTAATGAAAGGGATATCGCGACATATCAGAGGACGTATTCTTGACACGCCACATGGCAATCTGCACCCCAAACAGAGATAACACATCGAGGGGTCAATTGGCAAGAAACGAAAATGGGAAAGAAAAAGGGGGAGCCGCTCCCAAGGCTCCCTCTTCTCCAGTTTCGTAAGCGTGCCTGGCGCCAATCCTGGCGCCATCTGTATTCCTTGTAGCGTACACGAGGTGCTATAGATACTGTATGTAGGGAGGGGTCCTACAGCCCTTTCATAGAAAGGGAAGGGCGGGTCCATCAGGACGACATGGCCATCTCACCCAAAAATAGATTTTTCGCTTCGCTCAAAATCCGTTTTTTGGGCTCAAGCCATGTCGTCCTAATGGAAGTATACCAGAGCATTACTGTATCTGTGGATTCTCAGAACGTGCCGTACTCCCCGGAGGTAATTTTTCCCGGTCGACTAGACCTAGAGACCTAAGATGTTACCGTTATACATCTTTTCAACTAACCATAAACCATGTTAGAGCTTCCTGCCCCCTACAGGGAAGAGTCCTACTAGACTCTGGAAAAGTCTCGAAGAGTACATATACCTATGTATGAATACCAGGCAAGCTAATATAGTGGTCTCACCCTATATTAAGTAAAGCATAGTTTGTAAAGAACCACTGCGTCAATATGAAATATCGACCAGTTCTCCGCACAATACTTGTATTGGACAAAGGTTTATATCCGCATAGGAGGAAGCTGAAAATCCGCCACCATCCCCTTATGGGGTGGAATCCTCCCGCTAAGGGAAAGCATAAACCAATGCAACATAGCTTGCATACAGGAACAATCTATTAGAATTATCCCAGATAAATATACATAGAATGAATGCTCAATTATATCAATAAATTGACACAGGTGAAGGAGACGCAAGGTTCTCAAGAACAAGTTTATTGACAGACAATAAACAGACAGGTTAGCAACAATTATATATATATATATATATATATATATATATATATATATATATATATATATATATATATATATATATATATATATATATATATATATAAGAAGAGGATAACCAGAACTTAAAGCATAAGTATGATAGTAAACAGAAACTTGTTTATCTGAAAGAAAAACATTAGTGCCACTTTTAAGATACCGAGGTATCAAGGTCAGAAAAGTCTGTGTTACTGATCAATTACATTAGCGTTAGAAACGCTCGGCACACATGTCTGCACTTAGGCTAGGTTCACCTTTGGAAGTGGAACAGTCAACGTGGGCACCTAAGTGCCCTCACTTAGTTTGTAGCACAGTATGTAACTACACACTCACCCTGGAATTAATCGTCCCAATTAAAACCACTGTTCCTCGCAGAGTTAAACAGCAGGGTTAACGACGCAACCCACTGCTACCAAAGAACTCTTTAGTTGCTCCACTTGCTTCGCATAGTGGCGAAAGAACACTCTGGAAGACTTCCAGCCAGTGTATGAACGAAGATGTTCAAAATCCATACCATTAAGGAAATTTAAGGATGAAGCAACTTTCCTCGGATCGTGACCTGCGGGTGTACTGTCAGGATCCGCTCTGCGAATAAAATATGCGATTTTTCGCCCTGAGTTGATTCAGTGATAAATTTGAGCCTGTTGTTTCTCCCCTGAATAGTTGACCACCCTTGAAGTCTGAAGTTCTATGAAGATAGACCTTTAGGCATTCTACTGGACATAGAGATGCATCTTCTTTCAGAGGGCAGATTCTTCAGGGACCCCACCTGTTGGTGGGTAACTCATTTTTGGCGAGAAAAGTAGGCTCCGGAAACAGGTTCAGTTCTCCCCCATCCAGGAACTGAACACGACCTTCCTCTCTCGAGAGGGCTACAATCTCACTAACCCTGGCACCGGACGCGAGTGCAAATAGGAAAATAACTTTTTGGGTCAAATCCTTTAACGCACCCTCCTCATTGCTCAACAGAGAAGCGAAATGAAGAACTTTGTCTAAAGACCATGAAATGGGCTTTGGAGGTGCTGAAGGTCTGAGCCTAGCGCAGGCTTTCGAAGCTTTATTGCCTTCTAGTAGATTTGCACATACATTCCTCTAGGAAGTCTATGCTGGCTTTCGAAATCCCGAAACGCTTTCTCACCGCTAGGGAGAGAAAATCATGCGCTGCAGGGTCCGGGTTTTCTGTGATGAAGCGCAGACAGTAGACTTCTGGACTCGCTGGGTCAGAACTGGATCTGGTAGCGGTAGAAACTTCAGCCGTAGTTCCAATGCCAGGGGGAACCACACGCTGTTCGGCCACTTGTGGGCCACTATTGCCGCTACCCCCTTGAAGGATCTCAGTTTGTTGAGGACCCTCAACAGAAGGTTGTGAGGAGGGAACAGATAATTCCTGGACCATCTGTTCCAGTCGAGGGACATCGCGTCCACTGCTTCCGCTAAGGGGTCCTCGTACGGGGACACGTACAGGGGCAACTTCTTGTTGTCTTTCGTCGCAAAGAGGTCTATCTGCAGTTCTGGGACTTGACTCAAGATGGAGAATGATCCTGCGTCTAGAGACCATTCCGACTCTATCGGTGTGAACCTGGATAGAGCGTCCGCTGTCACATTGCGGACTCCTTGAAGGTGAACTGCCGACAGGTACCACTTCTTTTCCGCCAATCGGAAGATGGCCAACATCACCTGGTTGAGAGGTGGTGACCTTGATCCATGTCGATTCAAGCATCTCACAACTACCTCGCTGTCCAGCACCCACTATATGTGGATCGAGTGACGCGGGGAGACTTTCTTTAAGGTAAGGAGCACTGCCATAGCTTCTAGAAAGTTTATGAGAAAGGCCTTGAATAGCTTGGACCAAGTCCCCTGGACTTTTTTTCCGATGAGAGTGACCTCCCCATCCCTCCTTCGAGGCGTCTGAGTGAATTGTCACCGACGGGGGAGGTGGCTGAAGAAGAACCGACTTTTGTAGATGTCTGGCTTGGGACCAAGGCCTGAGAAGAGTACGTAGACGAAACGGAACTGGTCTTCTCAGATCTCTTCGCGCGTTTGATGCATAACTTCTCCAAACTCTGGTTGCATCCTTTAGCTGTGCTCTTAGCACCGGGTCTGTCACCGAAGCAAACTGGAGAGAACACAGTACTCTCTCCTGCTCGCGTCTTCATATCCTTTCAGAATCTAGAAGTCTCTTGACAGACCCCGCTATCTCCTTCCTTTCTTCGCCGGGATGGAGAAACGGTGTGACATTAGGTCCCAGTGGATTCCCAGCCACTGGAACTTTTGAGATGGAGAAAGTCGAGACTTTTTTTCTTTTGATCTTGAAGCCTAGAAACTCTAGGAACTGGATCTCATAAATGGAAGCTTGCAAGCATTCTGTCTTGGATGCTGCAAACACCAGCCAGTCGTCCAGGTAGGCTACTACCTGAATTCCCTTTAGGCGTAATTGCTTGAGAGCTACGCTCGCAAACTTTGAAGATCCTTGGAGCTATATTTAGCCCGAATGGCATGGCTCTGAAGGTGTATAGTCTTCGTTGTAGCTTGAACCCTAGGTAGGGGGAGAGTCGACGGTTGATTGGAACGTGCCAATAGGCGTCTGACAAGTCTATGTAGACGGTATATGCCCTCTTGGGCAGTAAGGTCCTTATGTGTTGCAGTGTTAGCATCTTGAACTTGCAGTTCACTATGAACTTGTTGAGTGGCAACAAGTACAGAATGACTCTGAGTTTTTCCCAGAGTCCTTCTTGGGAACACAAAACAGCCTCCCTTGGAATTTGATGGACTTTACCCTTCGGATCACTTTATTCCTCCAACAAATCTTGAATGTACTCCTCCAGAACGGGGGTGGAGTGTTGGAAAAACCGAGGGCACGGGGGTGGAGTGCTGTACCAGCTCCAGCCCAGTCCATTCTTGAGTAGGCTGTGGGCCCAGGGATCGAAGGTCCACCGATCCCGAAAATTCTGAAGTCTCCCTCCTACCGGTATCACCTCACTTGAACTGTTGTCCAGAGGTCTTGCCTCCCTGACCGCGACCACCCCTGAATCCCCTTCCCCTTGAGGGGCGCCTAGATGAGCCTCTGGCTGTTCCTCTAGGCTTTGCTCGAAAGGAAGTTGACTGCCCTTCGAACGTTGGGTTGAATGCCGGGGACTGCGTCGACACGGCCTGGGGTACCCACTGGAAAGTGGTCGGGGTTTGTGCCACCATCTGGGGCACTGAAGGCATCGGCAATTGCTGTAGCTGTTCAACTGGCTTGGCTGGCCAAGACGGTAGCCTAGTTCTCTTAGTCTTCCTCTTTGGTTGGGGACCCTCATCCGGGGAAGACTCTCTCTTGATAGACAGGCCCCACTTCTGGAGAAGATTTCTATTCTCCGTGGCGGCCTTATCCACAACTTCTTTGACCAATTCGCTAGGGAAAAGGTCTTTGCCCCAAATGTTGGAGGAGATTAGTTTCCTTGGCTCGTGCCTCACCGTAGCCGAGGTGAACACGAACTCCCTACAAGCTCTCCTCGCCCTGACGAAGCTGTAAAGATCCTTCGTCACTGTGGCCAGATGAATCTTGGCCACTACCATGAACATTTCATGGACCTTGGGGTCACTTGCCATCGTCTCAAGAGTGGTCTGAAGAGACATTGAGGCAGCCAGTCTTTCTTTTGTCTCGAGCTCTCTCCGCAAAAGAAAATCAGACAGCTTAGGGAGGTTCTCACCGAACTGACGTCCGGCAATATCAGCCTCTAACTTCCCGACTGAGAAGGTAATATGGACGTCCTTTCAGTCCTTGTGGTCCATGGGTAGGGCCAGCGACAAGAGTTTACACTCCTCCAGGGAGGGGCAAGGCTTGCCAGCCTCGACTGCTTTTAAAACAGCCGCAAACCCTTTCTGCAAAAAGGGGAAGGCTCTAGCAGGAGAGGACACAAAGGAAGGGAGCTTCTTACTCAATGCAGCTACCTTTGAGTTTGTGAAGCCCCTCTCTTTCATCGAAGATGAAAGCAAAGCTTGAGCCTTAGCATGGTCCATCACTATGACCTCCTTCGGCTCTGTCTCCTCCTTTGAAGCTGGTTCCTTCCTCAACCGGACATAACAGTCCGGATATGACCCTTTGCTGGGCCAGAATTCCATCTCCTCAAGGGGAACTGAACCCAGTTTATCCGACATGACGATCTTTCCAGTCGTCATCGGCATGTGCTCAGCAAATCTCCACGGGTTAGCATCTGAGCACAAGGGAAGGTCTTTCACATTGAGCCTTTTCTGGGGCCCACGTGATGCTGCAAGCTTCTGCATCTGCAGTTCCATTGCAGCCGCCTTCTCCATATTCTCCTTCTGCATTTGTTGGATCATTCCAACAATGGAGGAGAGGGCCTGTCCCAGCTCTACTGGGAGAGCGGACGATGTTGAGGGAATAGGTTCAGGGATCAGAACCGGAGTAGCCGACACCTCGTCGGCTTCTTCCTCTACAATGTCTGGGGCTTGATCTTCATCCCGGCCTCCTGCCAGGAGGTCTTCCTCCAAACGCTCGGACACGTCTGACATCCTGTCGTCCAACTGGATGTCTTGCAAGGCGACCGCCACTTCAGCATCCACCTGGATCTGAACTAGGGGATCTCCTCTTGAGGCTGGGGAATCACTGCATCAACTGATGCCCTAGGGAAAAGGTAAGCCCTCATCTTCTCACTTGGAAGATAAGGTCCAGAGGTGTTCTTCTGGAAGCCCCTTACCCAGGTGCGAAGCTTCTCCCTAGCTATATCCCTTGATTCCGCTGTCCTAGGGGAATCAAAAGCCTCAGTAATCAGGTTAGAGCACACGGTACATACCTGGGGGTCCCAATACCGGAGATCACCCTTGGAGACAGCGCATGCTGCGTGCCTCCTACATAACTCATGTCCGCAGAAGTTCTTACTGCGGACGTTGAAGAAAGCACTTCCGCACTTCGGACGTACCTCCTGCAAAGAGAAGAAATTTCCAAGAGTATCAAGTGAACTACGTATCACTGGATATGCACAGTTAGCATAACAAATCAGAAAGGAAAGACACACACTTGTGTTTTCCCCCACAACCAATTGTTGCAGCCTTCCAGATAATAAAATCGTATGGTTAATCTCTTCTAGAATAACCAATGAGAAGTTTCCAGAGGAAACAGGTGGAGCTCACACCTAAGCAAGGATTTTAAAATCCCGGATAATAGACAAGAAAGAACTCACTTTCTTATCTGTAAGGCAACAGCAAAGGGCTGTGCAAGACAACACAAAAGTGTTAGAACACACAGTGCTGTACCAAAACTTATACTATAGTTTTCTTCGTACAGTATATGTTATACTGAAGAATACTAGTACAGTATAGAAGGTTATGTGCCGGCCGGCACACACCATAACTAGCTTTAAAGTATACTACTTAACAGCTATAAGGCGGCAGAACGCTGGTTCAAATGCATGTGCCGGCCGGCAGTAACTGCCGGCCGGCAACAGCCAATGTCGGCTACACAAGGTAGCACCCGGCTGCCGGCCACTGCTCCTAGCGACCGGCAGACAAGGGCTGACATTAGCCGGCCGGCAAAGGTAAACAACCGATGCCAGCCAGCAGTAAAAGAACCAGAGGACTACGACTGCCCGGCTGCCGGCCTCATAGGCCGGCAGCCGTGTCGGGTACAGCACTAGAAAAAAACAGAATGGATGCCGGGATAAGAGCGTAAACTACCTCCAAGCCAGGCAATCCGAAAGAGTGCATATAAGGAAGGGGAGAATCTAATTCAGGCTTCCTGACCAATGCCGTCTGGCTCTACAGGCAGGCATGGATGAGGGACCAAGGGAGGTCCGGGCAGCACTCAAAGCAGAAGACCCTTGCCGGCCGGCAGACTCTGCCGGCCGGCAAGGGACTGAGTCAATTCCACATCCTAACCTACCCTAGGTCCAGATGTAGAATGACGTACAGTACTGTAATGGCTAGGCCATTACGGAGATAGAGGGGGAAGGGACAAAAGAGGGTCCTACCAACCTTGCTTTAGTGAAGGATCACCCGCAGCCAAGAAAACTCATCTTAGCCTAAGGGAGATCCAAGGAGGGAGGCCAGCAATACTTGCCAGCTCCCAAAGAACCAAAGCAAGGAAGGTGTTGCTACTCCCAGGGAAAGGATCTTATCCTCCCACCGAGAACAGCAACAAGGACTAGTCTGCTAGATCACAAAAGAAGGAATCATCTCGTACAGAAACCTTCGGTAGTGACCTAAGGAGGCTAAGCCTCCTATGTCTGTGTCAGGCCAGCGAGGGAGACTCTACCCCAAGCCAGACAAACACAGACTCAGACTAAAAACTCTGTTGTTCTGTCCCTCTCAAACCAGACTTACTGGAACAGGAAGGTACAGTAACACCCCAGTATAGTTTTATCGAAAGTTAATTCAGATAAACCACTTAGGGATAAGCCCAAGGCTTAAACAGAGGGAAAGGGATTGCATACCTTCTCCGAAGAAAAGAAAGCAACCAGGGAGTATGAGAAAGTATACTAAGGCTCCATAAGCAACTTAGCCTAGGCACCAAGAGAATCGATTACCTAAATCACCGAAACTCACTCGTATACTATCTTGGAAATATTCAACATAATCTTAAATGTATAAAAAACAGCCTAAAGCTTCAATAAAATTTTAATACACTCTGAAAACCAAAATCATGCAGGAAGTACTAGGACCAAACGACTAGGCTACATGGCCTAGCGTAGGCCAGAGTTGGCGAATACTTCGCCAAAATAATACTAAAGCACGAAAGGAAATCCTATGTAACGCTAAATAGCTAAAATTTATTAAAGCAAAACAACCGGGAATGTCGCTCTGGCTAACTAAAACTCATACCTAGCGAGCGACAGCGTCCATGACGCCTCCGGTGGGCAACGGCTCTTGTAACAAAGATTAATACTATTAATCACATAAAAATTTACCAAGAGCCTACATTTAAACATAAAAGAAATGGTACTCCACTTATCAGAGGCCGACGAAGTTGGAGAAGCCATGAAAAGCTGAATAAATCCAAGATTTGCGAGAAACACAGGAAAAAACACAGAGTTGTTAAGCTACGCAAAAAGGAATACAGATGGCGCCAGGATTGGCGCCAGGCACGCTTACGAAACTGGAGAAGAGGGAGCCTTGGGAGCGGCTCCCCCTTTTTCTTTCCCGTTTTAGTTTCTTACCAATTGACCCCTCGATGTGTTATCTCTGTTTGGGGTGCAGATTGCCATGTGGCGTGTCAAGAATACGTCCTCTGATATGTCGCGATATCCCTTTCATTAGGGATATTCGCTCCAGGAGTTAGAATTCTGGGTACCTTAAGGTAAATTCTCTGGGAATATCGCCGTAGTTATAATATACCCTAGGAAGCTACCCTATAGGAACTTCCATCAGGACGACATGGCTTGAGCCCAAAAATATACATATATATATATATATATATATATATATATATATATATAATATATATATATATATATATATATATATATATATATATATATATATATATATATATATATATATATATATATATACATATACATACATATATACAGTACATACATTCATACATATACATACACATACACACATACACACATACATACACATACATACACACATACACACACACATACACATACACATATATATATATATACATATATATATATACACAGTATATATATAAATATATATATATATATATATATATATATATATATATATATATATATATATATATATATATATATATTTATATATATATACAGTATATATATGTGTGTATATATATATATATATATATATATATATATATATATATATATCTATATATATATATATATATATATATATATATATATATATATATTAGTTTACACAACACCCATCAAACCTTGTTAAAACCTTTTGGATGTCTAAAACTCTAGGAGTTGTTGGCAGCTCCTCACCGATATTTTTTTAGCTGAAAATAGTCACTTACAAACAAAAGTGACATCCAAGGCATGCTTATAGTATGTATGAACATGAAAATTGGCAGAAACAAAGCTTATATATACCTAAGTAATCCCTTAAAATTTCATTTGAATATATATTTTGGAATAGGAATTATTGACCCCACCGCCGAAAATATCAGCAGAATTATTCTAGGAACAATTTACTCCACCGCCAAAAGTTACCATTCAACCCATACTGAAATTAAAGTTTTTTTGTTTCTTTTATATGGCTGATATAAACATGAAAATTGGTATGGACAATGTAAATATCCATCCCATAAATCCCTGAAATTTTCACATATATGTGACGTATTCTCCGTGTAGTTTTCGGCGCCGCCGAAAATCGGCCTCCGGTGGATATAAAAAAATTGCTAATGTGACATTTCTATGGCAAGCATCAATACGAAAATTCACATGAATATAGTTCTTATATCACCCATCAAACCATGTGAAAAGGATTGGGATATCTGTAAAAGTCTAGGTGTAGTTGACTCCTCCTCACTGATTCTTTAGCTAAAAGTCTGCACTTGCGAACAAAAATGACAGACAGGGAATGCCTATAGTAGGTATGAACATGAAAATTTGCAGGAATAAAGCATACATATATCTAAATAATCCCTTAAAATTTAATCTGAATATGTTGATTGGTATAGGAGTTATTGACTCGGCCGCCGAAAACATTAGCTGCACCCCTCCTTGCCTCCGCTCCGAAATCTATGGTTAGGGAATGACTGAGCTACGGGTTGCCATTTCATACAAGGTCACTCACTTCGTTCGTGACAACAAGCAGCTTTCCCATATCTTACTCACTTGAGAATCGATACACTAGTTTATCAGCCCAATATGAATTATCTTCGTTGTGTGTCATCCTCTCTGGCCGTCCATCCCGCGTGGTATATGCCAATTATAGACCCCTCGCCGGATCGACCTCTTCTGATGCTTCCTTAATTCAAGGCCTCTCTCACAAGCAGTCTGGATACAGACCCTTCAATTGTCTAAACATAATTACACGCTTATAAGGGAATAGTATTGGCTTTGCTGATGGGAAGGTTACTCTTCTACTATTTTTGATTACCTGATAGAAATATAATAAGTCATGGGAGAGGAAAAAGTTCCAAAACAATTCTTATATCAGTGAAAGCAAATAGATTTTTTAATCCGAGGGTACCCTAAGCATATAACGATTATCATTATTATTAGATTAGTAGTAGAAATGCTATCATCATTATCGTTATTGTTGTTGTTGATGCTGCTTTTATTGTTATACACAATGGCAAAAATACTTTAATTACCACATATGCACAATTGCATCAATTCAATAAAATTTTCTGCTCTTTTACATTGCTTTCATTAGATGCATAGGTTTCTGTAAAGACTTCTACATTTTTACGAAATTGTGACTGAGCGTGACATATATTGCTTTCCAAGTTTAATATTCGGGATATCTCATTCCTCTTACATCTTCCAGAAAAGAAAAAATGAAGAAATTTGCCTTGGAAGAAATGGCCATGGCTGAGTTATTAGACCTTCATCAGAGATGACGAGCGGGGAAGGAAACGTTCAAGACAGATTGTCGGGGGGACACAATGACTGAATGATGAACGACATTGGAAATATGAACCACAAGCAAAGATACAGAGAGGAAAAGACGTATATCCGAAGAAGGTATCATAAAGAAAATAGGAAAGAGTAGAAGAGAGAAAAAATACTTATGTAATTTTACCAGAAGTGAGTATGGGAAAAGTTGCTATGTTAATATCAGCCCAAAAAATTTAGCTACAAGACTATGAATAAAACAACTAAAGAACAGCAGTCATACGAAATAGATTTAACCAACAGGGTCATCACTCGAGTTGAAAAGACTGACCAAAAAATCCGGCAAAGAATAATAAGGTTCCCACAAAATCATCTCACAGAATGTATAAAAAGTATTAAAAATGATTGGTAAAAGGTAAGAGGAATTTAGAAGTATGGACTATTTCGAACTCTCCAGCATGAAAAAAAAAATTATAAAAAAAGAATTTACGTCAAACATTTGGACTATTATGCAGATTTTTGTAGTGCAAGATAAACCCATTAATGTTCATTAATATTCATCAGAGGATTAAATAATATTTAGAGTATTTTATTTTGAATATGGAAAAACATTCATAGGATGATCAGCCATTCGGAAAAAAAATAAGTTTCTCAAAGAATCGATTATAATCTACATCATAGAGTGTATTTGTTAATAGATTTCTCTTTTTGTTCACTTTGCCTTTTCCTTCTCACGAAAATAAATTCACTTTGTTGCCACCATACATATACATACATCTCTCTCTCTCTCTCTCTCTCTCTCTCTCTCTCTCTCTCTCTCTCTCTCTCTCTCTCTCTCATCACACAAGTATCTCCAACCACTTAATAGAATAGAATGGTAGTTGAAAAATGGCTGGATTGCTGTATGCAGGGAATGAGTTTAAAGAGGATGAGCTTTTAACGAAAAGACAAAGTCAAGGATAACAAGCTCTTTTCCTTTGTAATCAAAGTGAATTTCTCTCATTTAATTACCCTCCCTTGAGTTGACCTCTCAGAATACTTGCAGTAAAAAGGCAATTAGTTAAAAGCTTTCCCTTTTTTGGAAAGGGGTCTCCATCTCGGAGAATATATATTTTTTTTTTTTTTGAAACGGTGACTCTTCCTCGTGGTCGTTTTATCTTACCTATAGATCATTTCTCCCAATTTTCATTCAGATTTAGAAAGCTGTACGAAATTTCATACTAATCATGGAATTCTCTTTCCATTCACTTATTAAACAAATATTAATAAGACTGACAATAATTATGTTCTATCATTAGCGTGTCAAATTAATCATAATGAGTAGAGAGAACTATTAATGTAGTTTTAACACATACTTTTCTATATTGCTCATTACTCAACAGCTGTAACGTTATGTCAACAAAAGAAATTTCTTAAAACTCTAGTGGTCGCAGTATTCTAAGGTTCACTTGCTTTTAAGGAGTGCTTTAATACACCTGACATCATAACCTGAGAGAAATAGTTTCCAAAGTTTGGTCATTTATGGCCTTAGTTCCATAGCATTTGGCCTTAGTACAGTTGAAAGCACAGATATTATAGTTTAATAATTCTGCATATTATTACATCAAGCTTTTAAGTTCTTAGCGAAATGAGAAGAGCCCGTTATAATTCTTGAAACTAGACGTATCATGAAGTCGTATGAAATATTTAGTGTAAAAGAAAACTATATTCGGACTTTTATAAGATGCAGCCACAAACGAATAGTTTATGTACATATACATACATGCATATATATATATATATATATATATATATATATATATATGCATGTATATATATATATATATATATATATATATATATATGTATATATACATAATTAACAGAAAATATTTTTGTTGCGTCCAAAAATTTAAGATGGAATCTTTCCAAACAAACTGTTCTCCAGATAGTTTTCAAGATAAGAAAACTCCATTTACGTTTCTCCATTTATTATTTGGTGTCGACACGTGTTTCGAATCACTTCATGACTCTTCATCAGGGATACATGGGTCGAGTGATTGAATTACACTTTTAATATAAAGGCTATGGTGGTGAATACTATATGGAGAACAGTATGTCCAGAGAGATATTGTCTTGGCTTTCTGGACACTACGAAGATATTGTCTAATCATTATAAGCGTAAAGTTGCACGCCCAAGTACCATATTTGGAAGTGGCATGGCATTGATAACCTGGATGGAAGTGCAGAAGATTCTTTACTGGAGAACAGTGCAACTCATCAAAAACAACAATCCTATAGATAATATTGCTTCTCTAATTTCTAGAAGTTTTACGAGAGTAAATAAGAATAAAGGCAAATCATGTAACGTGAAAAAAATCTTACGAAAATGAAAAATTTATGTTAACCTATGAACTATAAAATACGTATAGCTATGGGAAATTTGTGTAAAATATTTCATTTAATGTGATATTTCTATGTTTATTTCTCTGCTGGAAAAAGACACTAAAATCTTGCTAACCTACTGGAGTTAATCTAAGATAGGCTTAATTATCACTTAAGAGATATTCGGAGGGGAGGTCGTCACTATACTATGGGCGTGCGCCAGCCATCTGACCTGTTTTCCCTCGTTCCTGATTGCGCTGCAAATTCTAAGTGCATCTTTAGACCTTGTGCTGTCACACCCTGTCATGGAGGCCGATCAGCACTCCAAAGTCGCATTCCCACCCAAATTAACTATCACAGAGACAATTTGTTTTTGTATCCAGTCTACAGATCGTACGTTGTCAACCATCCACTAGGTCAGTCTAGGCTACCACAATGCATCTGGATTTATTCCCACTGCCAGTGTTATTGCCTTCTCAAATTTTGCAAAGGGTATGTATTCACCCGTTGTCATTTGTTCGTTTGAGAGTAATCTTACACAGAAACTACTATACCGATTTTGACCAAACTTGGTAGTCATATTTGGTATGACCCAAGGATGAATCTAACATTTTGGATAAAATACAGTATGTCAAAGTACAAGTACGCAGAAGTACTTTATATAATCGCAATATCAAGTAACTGGCAAATATTTTGTTGGTTGTTTTATCACAAAAACTAAAGTGCCAATTTTAACGAAACTCAGTGAACATGTGGGGGTATGACCCAAGTAGTGTTAAGAGCAAAATATGACTGGCGTTTTGAAATTAACAAATCACAGAAAATGTATCATCACAAGTACCTGTTTGTTTTCTGCATTCATACTCAAGAAGCTAGTATCAAAATTCAAGGGAAAATATGTCGCTTCAACTGCAAGAGTTTTATTTGACCAAGAAGACTAAACGGATTTTGAGCGAAACGAAAAATCTATTTTTGGGCGAGATAGCCATGTCGTCCTGATGGAAGGTTCCTAATAGTAGCTTCCAAGGGATATAAGAACTACAGTGATATTCCCAGAGAATTTACCTTTAGGTCTCCAGATTTCTAACTCCTGGTGCGAATATCCTTAAAATTCTCTTAAGGATATCGCATAAATCAGGGGACGTATATCTTGATACGATATATCGCGATCTTCACCCCGAATAGCGTTTTAACCTCGAGGGGGAAGAGTGGCAATTTTGGAAGGGGAGCCATTATCAAGGTTACCCTATTTCCCATACTACTATTGAGTATCAAGATGGCGCCATATTCAAGATGGCGGTCATTCCTTGTAGCATTGAGCATGGTGCTACAGATATAGTAGTTTCGGGACGGATTCTGCGAAGGCCTATTCCATAGAAAAGGAGGGTGGGTCCATCAGGATGACATGGCTATCTCACCCATAATTAGATTTTTCGCTTCGCTCAAATCCGTTTTTTGGGCTCAGGCCATGTCGTCCTGATGGAAGTTTACCAGAGAGTTACTAGAAAGTACTGTATCTGGATTTTCATCGGTGCCTTAACCTTGGGACAATTTTTTCTATGGTCATCTGGACCATTGAGACAAATGACGTTACCGTTATCCGTCATTACCACTAATCATAGACAATGTTAGTGCTTCCTGCCCCCTACAGGGAAGAGTCATACTAGACAGTAAAAAAAGGGGCCTCAAGGTTAGCATATATTGTATGAACAAACCTAAGTATCCACCAGATATACAAACGGTCTCACGGTTTGTATATATTGTTGGAACAATATTAGTGTCAACTGTATCCATAGTTTGTAAGCAAACAATGATATGAGGTTTACTTAAATACATAAGTAAGAGAACTCTGGCATATTTAATGTGCAAATTGCAGGGCAAGAAAGGACGCAATTACATTCTAATAGACATTTATTTCGAATAAATTACTAAATGGATTAACGAGTAAAACGAATGTAACATGTTAAAGGAATTATACATGCAACGTATACAGACAATATCTTTCCCTCCCTGAAAGGGAAGAAATGATGAGTGCCACTCTAAAACTGAAAAATTTTGATAAATTTCTCCAATATAAATTCTGTAAATGTTGTATATTATCAATACTGTGTATAACGTACACACGGCGCAAGTGTTATCTGTATAATTCCACACCTGAGGTTTTGAACAGACTTAGTGTCACCATGGTGACACTCGCTTAAAAGGTATCCCACTGGAAGTGTCAACACCTTTTCACCCTAATTTATAGTCCCAATCAATTAACTGTTCATCGCAGCACTAGAAGACAGGTTTTAGTGCACTACCTGCCACCACCACATAATGCTTCAGTTCGTGGACTTGCTTAGCGTAGTGTTTGTAGAACACTCTGGATGATTTCCATCCAGTATATGAGTGAAGACGCTCAAAGTCCATATACTGAAAAAAGTTCAGTGATGAAGAAATTTTCCTCGGATCATGACCTGCGGGTGTACTGTCAGGATCTGGTCTGCGAATGAAGTAAGCGAGCTTCGCCCTCAGTTGTTTTAGGGAAAAGTTTGATCCTGAGGTTTCTCCTTTGAAAAGCTGTCCTCCCCTGAAGTCTGAAGTTCTACGAAGATAGACCTTTAGAGACACTACTGGACATAGAGAGACATCTTCCTTCAGAGGGCATATTCTCCAGGGACCCCATCTTTTAGTGGGTAGCTCGTTCTTGGCGAGAAATGTTCGATCAGTTAAGAGATTCAGTTCTCCTACTTCTGTGAACTGAATGTGGCCCTCATTTCTTGATAGGCTACTATTTCACTAACTCTAGCCCCTAAGGCTATAGTGAACAGGAAAATAACCTTCTGGGTTAGATCCTTGAGAGAACAATCTTCATTGTTCACAGATGAGGCATAATGTAGGACCTGGTCCAAAGACCATGAGATGGGCTTCGGAGGAGCTGCAGGCCTAAGCCTAGCGCATGCCTTCGGGATCTTATTAAAGATTTCATTCGTCAGATCCACTTGAAAGGCATATAGAAGAGGTCTAGTCAAGGCTGACTTACACGTAGTTATCGTGCTACCTACAAGACCTTGATTATGAAGGTGGATAAAGAAGGACAGACAGAAGTTTATTGAAATTTCTTTCGGTCCTTTTGCTTTAACAAAAGCAACCCACTTTTTCCAAGACGATTCATATTGTCTTATAGTTGACTTAGACTTTTAATCTTCTAGGAAGTCTATATGGCCTTCCGAGATCCCAAATCTTTTCTTACCCGCTAGGGCGAGAAAATCATGAAATGAAGGTTTTGGGCTCTGTGATGAATCGAAGACAATTAACTTCTGAACCCTCTGAGATAGTGCTACGTTCAGTACAAGGGCCAGCCTCAGCCTCAGCTCCCTCACTAGAGGGAACCAGTTGCTCTTGGACTATTTGGGAGCCACTAGAGCTGCCTTTCCTTGGAAGGATCTCAGCGTGTTGAGGACCTTCAGCAGGAGATTGGATGGAAGGAACAGGAATTTCCGGGTCCATCCATTCCACACTAGAGACATTGCATCCGTTATCTCCTCTAAAGGGTCCTCGTATGGGGCTACATATCGAGGTAGTTTCTTGATGACGCTCGTCACGAAGAGGTCGATGTGCAGTTCCGGGACTTGTTCCAATCTGGAAGAGAATAGGTCTGCGTCTGTGGACCATTCTGACTATCGGCTTGCGCTTGAGTAGAGCATCCGCTGTCACCTTGCTGATCATTTGTACGTGAACTGCTGATAGGTGCCATCTCTTTAGGTAAGGGATGGCTAACATCACCTAGATTACATGGGACGATCTCGAGCCTTGTCGGTTCAGACATCTCACTAACACTTTGCTATCCCAGATCAGCCTGAGGAGGCTTGATCTGCGTGGAGTGTGTTTCCCCAACATCAACAGGACTGCCATGGCTTCCAAAAGATAGATGAGAAGGGCCTTGAGTAGAGATGACCAAGTCCCTTGGGTTTTCCTCTGATGGGAGTGAACTCCCCAGTCTTCCGTCGAGGCATCCATGCGAATGATCTTCGATAGTCGAGGTAGTTGCAAGGGCACGGTCCTCATTAGGCTTTTGGCCTTCGAGCATGGGTTGAGAAGCGATCAAGGTAAGACCGATCTCGGTCATTTTATATCTCTTCGAGCGTTTGATGTGTATCTTCTCCAGAATCCTGACGCATCTTTCAGCTGTGCTTTTAGCACTGGATCTGTCACTGCTGCGAACTGGAGAGTGTTCAGTACTCTTTCCTGTTAGCGTCTTGAAATCCTGACGGATTACAGTAGTCTCTTGACCGACCCTGCAATCTCCTTCTTCATCCCGAAGGGAAAGGAGACAGAGTGTGACAAAAGGTTCCAATGGTTTTCCGGCCATTGAAACCTTTGAGCTGGAGAGAGTCGAGACTTCTTGAAGTTGATTTTGCATCCTCGATGTTCCAGGAACTGGGTTACTTCTTTGGATGCTTGCAGACCAGCCGCTTCGGGTGCTGCCCGCACCAGCCATTCGTCCAGGTACTTTGTTACCTGAACAGTTTCTAGGCATGGTTATTGCACGATTGCGTCCGCCAATTTCATGAAGATACTTGGGACTGTGTTTAGTCCGAAGAGTATGACTCTTAGGACGTACTTTATCTTCTGTAACTCGAATCCTAGGTAGGAGGAGAGGGGGCGACTGACTAGAAGCTGCCAATAGGCACCTGTCAGGTCTATCAAGACTGTGAACGCCCCTTTTTGTAACAGGGTCCTTATGTGTAGAAGGATTAACATCCTGAACTTGCTGTTTGTTTTGAACTTGTTGAGTGGCGACAAGTCCAGAATGACTGAGTTTTCTTGAGTCCTTCTTGAGAACACAAAACAGCCTTCCCTGGAATTTGATGGACTTTGCTTTCCTTATAACCTGTATGCTCTAGAGCTATAGGGTATACTCTTCTAATACAGGGTTGGAGTGTTGGAAGAGTTGAGGAAATGATGGTGGAGGCATGTCTAGTTTCCATCCTAGTCCAATCTTGATTAGGCCTTTGGCTCAAGGATCGAAGGTCCAACGATCCTATTGGAGCCTCCCTCCTACCAGATGCAACTTTTTGCTTCGACTGATCAGAAGGTTTACCTCCTCGACCGCCTGCCTGGAGCACCGCGGTCATAGAAACTGTGGGATGTTGTTGAACAGACTGAGGAAAAAGTCTAGATTTTTAGTCTTCCTTTTAGGTTGGGGACTCACATCCGGGGAAGACTTCCTATTTGAAGAGATGCTCCACTTCTGGAGAAGGTTCCTATTCTCCATGGTGGCTCAATTACCTCTTTGACTACCTCGTTTGGAAAAAGGTCTTTACCCCAAATGTTGGAAGATATCAGCTTCCTGGGTTCATGTTTCACTGTTGCAGCAGCGAACACGAACTCCCTACAGGCTCTCCTAGCCTTCATAAAGGCATATAGGTCTTTTACTAAGGTGGCCATATGTATTTTGGCCAAGACCATGAGCATATCTGGGGTACTTCGATGGGCTGAACACATCTCTATGCAGATTTGTAGGGATAAGCAGGCTGCAAGTCTCTCCTTTGTCTCTTGTTCCTTGCACAAGAGAAACTCGGAAAGTTTAGGGAGATTCTCGCTAAACTGTCGTCCAGCGATATCCGCGTCCAGTTTCCCTACTGAAAAGGTTAAGTGGACTTCCTTCCAATCCTTCTCCTGCATGGGCAAGGCTAGTGACAGAGGCCTGCACTCCTCAAGTGCAGGGCATGGTTTGCCTGCCTCCACTGCCTTGGCAAGAGATTTAAATGCCTTACACATAAAGGGGAATGCTAATAAGCAGGAGCAAGGAAGGTAGGGTGTCTCTTACTCAGGGCGAACACTTTCGACACCGAGTAACCCGCCTTTCTCAGGCTATTTGACAAGATAGCCTGTGCCTTATCGTGGTTGAGAACCATGACTTCCTTTGGTTCCGTATCTTTTTCTGACGTTGGTTCATGCTTCAGTCGAATGAAGCAATCAGGGAAAGCGTTAAAGCTTGGCCAAAACTGGATTTCGTCTAAAGGAACAGCTCCCATCTTCTCTGAGATGTAGAGTTTGTCGTCTAAAATCGGCATAAGCTCCGCGTACCTCCAGGGATTGGTTTTGGAGCATGTCGGGAGGTCTTTGTCTCTGGGTCACTTGAATGACCCTCGGGAGGCGATGAGTGGAGCTTCACGGAGCTCTCTCTAGAGTTTCGCTTCCTTTGTTTCGCCTCGTTTGCGAAAGTTTTCCATTAGACCCGTAAGATGGGCCAGTAACTGGCCCATTTTTTTCTAATAGAGGGGTAGAAGGTGAAGACGTCGAGGTTCACGGCTCCAGGGCCAGCACAGATGGAAGCAATTCCGACACGACATCGTCATCTTCTTCCAGGGGTGCCCTCCTGCCCTCCGTCTCGATGGCAATCTGGATGCAGGGAGGTGGGAATCGTGCCTGGGGCACCACTATTTCACTACTTGCTTCCGGGAACAGTAAGCTACGCATCCTATCGTTAGGTAGGTATGGTCCCGGAGAGATCTTCTGGAACTCTCCTACCCATTTGTGTAGTTTCTTACGTGCCACATCCCTAGACTCTATTGACTTGGGATCATCAAAACTTTCGGTTACTAAGGTCCTGTAGATATTGCAGACTTGGGGGTCCCAATATTGCAGGGATTCGGTAATAATATTGCAGGGGGCATGAGACATGCATGCTTTATGACCGTAAAAGTACTTACTCTTAAGATTGTAGAAGACTGCATCACATTTCATCTGGGGTTCCTCCTGTAAAGAAAGAAAAGCAAAATGAGTATACAATTGTTTATCTCACCTGATAAGCAATATGTAATTAGTCATCTTTAATTATTATAGCTTAGGACAGTAAGCTAGAAAGGAATATTGAGAGATACATACTTGTGTATCCCTTGCAAGCAATTGCTGTAAACTCCCCCCAGTATTAAATATAAAGAGTTTCCTTTAATAGGGCAATTCGAAGGAAAAGGGTTCTAACCCCTAGGGATAGAAAAAGTGTACACTGCCACTGACCCTTCTATTATTTAATACTGTGGGGTAAGAAGAAACCGATTTCCAATCAGAGAATTGAAGGAATTCTATTCTTTCAATATAGGTTCGGTCTCAGCAGAAGCCTGCACAAGGGTACCCAAGATATGTTAGAAATTAACTACTGTATAATAATACTATAGTTTTCTGTTTGCAGTATATACTATATTGCAACATACTGGCTACTGTATAATCGTATACTGTAGTTCAGCCAGTGTGCTGCCGACATGGCTAGCACCTGGCGGCCGGTCCAGCCGGCATGTCGCCGACTAACAAGAAATTAGAAAAGACACATATTTGTGTATCCTATCCAGCCAATTGCTGTGACCTTCCCTTCCAATATTAAAACCATAGAGTTTCCTGATCAGGGAAGCCCAAAGACAAGGGTTCTAACCTTTAAGGATAGAAAGTGTACTACCACTGGCCCTTCTAAATTATTTAATATTGTAGGGTAAAATGCAAACTGATTTCTAATCAGAGTATTGAAGAAATTCTATTCTTTCAATATAGGATTGATCTCTGCAAACGCCTGGGCAAGTTATTTTCCAACATATCGTGGGTTATGTTGGAAAATAACTACTAGTATAAAATATACAATAGTTTTCTATCTGCAGTATATACTATACTGCAATTACACTGACTACTGTATAATCATATACTGTAATTCAACCGGCATATAGCCGGCATAGCTAGTCCCTGACTGCGCAGTCCGGCCGGCATAATAGCTGATAGAGAGAGAGAAAGCATGGAGTGAAGAACTGCCTTATTACTGTGTATGTTTACACTAAATAAGGATGTAAATATATAATTTACTGCCTTTCCACAGAAAGAAGGTTCTAATGGAAGGGGAGAATGCATCATTCAGGCTTCCATCCAACCACAAGTACTGTTGTCGGCATAGTCCGGCCGGCAGGCTAGTACCCGGCAGCACTGGTACAATCTGCATGCCGCTGGCTGAGTCAGTACCTGTTGGCGCCGGCCTGGCCGGCGGCATAGTACCCTGGCAACGGGACTTGTGGCCGGCAGTCCAAGGGAGGACTGAAGAACCTTGGTGACAGAAGGGTTTCCCTCCCGGCAGCCGTCACGGCCGCCGGCAGCCATCAAACAGCTGCTATGTAGGAGACCTGCCGGCCCCGCAACCCACCGGCAAGCGGTGAGATTGCAGGATGACGGGCATAGTAAAAGGACAGAGAGGGGCAGGGAAAAGGGTCCTATATCAAGTGTAAAAGGTGGCGGCAATGTTGCCGCCCCCACTACACAAGGGAGAAACCGTTTCATTATCGGCGCTGCCCTAGGTGGCAGAAGAATGTCTATTCTTCAACCTAAGGTCTGCCGAAATAGTGTTAGGAGGGGCCGGCAGGTTTGACGCCCCCTCTCAACAAAAGAGAAACATTGTTTCAGTGCCGGCGCCATCCTAGGCTGTAGAAGAATATCTATTCTTCAGGCCAGGGTCTGCCAGCATAGGACTAGTCTTCTAAACCGCAGGGAGAAGGTGGCAGCAACATACCACCACCCCAGGTGCAGGTTGGGGAGGCTTGGCCTCCTATGCGGGAATGACTACTCACCCTCCGGCAGAAGACTGAATACTCTGAGATTCTGTCGAAAACCAAAGCCAGACACTTACCGGCAAGGTGGGAGACAGAAAAACCCTAGCCTAGTCAAGCCAGAGTAAATATTCTATGGCAAGACCAGAAAGGGTTGCCCCAGCGGCGGCAATCGGAGAGAAAGAGGGATTACCCATGACTCTCCATAGGAGACAAGTATTGATTTATATAATTCTAGGAGATATACTATCTCCCTTAGAATCGATAAAACAATACACAAGGGTAAACGGGGAATCTAACTTATACGATCGACAGAGGAAGAGGAAAATTATGCATACCATAAATATCTTTACAAGAATAATTATGCCTAAATAGCTTTCATAATTTATTAATGCTATTTCAACGGGGAAAGTCGTTTTACTAACTAAATAACACATGCCCAACGAACGACAGCGCCCATAGCGCCTCCGGTAACAGGCCTAGCTCCAAAGCACAATAAATTACTCTAATTTCACTGTGAAACAGGAGCTAGAATTATATATATTGTAAAGATTCAATACTCAACTTTCCAGAGGCGAAAGAAGCTGGAGATTGCATAATAATCCTCGTAGAATCGATCGAAAAGGTTAGATCAACAGGGAACACCACCGTGCGAATTTGCTACAAAATTAGGAATGACTGCCATCTTGAATATGGCGCCATCTTGATACTCAATAGTAGTATGGGAAATAGGGTAACCTTGATAATGGCTCCCCTCCCAAAATTGCCACTCTTCCCCCTCGAGGCGAAAACGCTATTCGGGGTGAAGATCGCTGTGTGTCGTACCAAGATATACGTACCCCGACTTATGCGATACCATTAAGAGAATTTTCAGGATATTCGCGCCAGGAGTTAGAATTCTGGAGACCTATAGGTAAATTCTCTGGGAATATCACTGTAGTTCATATATCCCTTGGAAGCTACTATTAGGAATCTTCCATCAGGACGACATGGCCTGAGCCCAAAAAAGGAGTTGACATTTCACAGGAATGACTGTATTCATCGGGTCTCTGAAGTAATATCATATGATAAGCAGAAATTCTTAAAACTTCTTTTCTGTTGTTTATACTGGATCTCAACATTTTGTTAAAAAAAAAAAGGAATAAAGGCCATATAAATTAGTACTAATCAGTTGCAACAATCTCAATATCTTTTATTCAGTTCTAAAATATTCAATCAGAGACCCAAATAACTGAAAAATTAAAATTGACCATAATTTCCGTGGCGTTTTCAAAGTTTGCAAATTTTGGACCCAATGGTATTCATCACGTGCCATTTGGTCATTATGCGTAATTATTTTTAGTTATGGAAATATGGAGTAAAAAAGGGGGAGATAAACTTTTTGTACCCTTCACGAGTAGTTTATTTGTGGCTTACGAGTTTTACCATCGAAAATATTTTCTGTTAATGAGCTAATTTGATATATTTAAATCAAAGATATTTTGCCTGTTCATTATTTTCCAATTTACAAGAAAATGGTAATTTCCATATTCTACCTTTAACGCCAAATCATTGATGAGCCCTCTGTGAAGAAAAATTTCATAAAGTTAATATTTTCTTTTGTTTACCTACTGAACAAAACTTCAATTAACTCGCGTAAGATTTTCTGTCTCTCTTGCCGGACAACAAAACCTTTCCGTTGCAATACCTTTCCACAAATACTCTTCCTTTAATCAAGATTTCCGAATGATTCAATTTTTTCAGCAATTTATCATCCTTCATTATTTCCGGAGATCATAAAAACGCGAGAAGCTTTCGCCATCTCTGCGAGCATCCTTTCAACGTTATAGAAATATAAAAATTTCTTAATCTTTCAATATCGCTTACTCCATAAATACCGGGTAAACCATTTATCTCAATAGCTATACCTTTTCTCTCTTGCATTTAGCTAATTCAGCGAAGGACAAGTTTCTCAATGATCCCGTTTTGCATCCAACCTTCCTTTTCTATATATATACAGTATATAATCATTTCTCCTTCATTGGAAGTTGAAAGGATTAATGAGGTAGGATCATTCAAGTATTTAGGAACTATGATCTCCAATACAGGGTATTTAGAATTAGAGTTTAGTGAAACTTCGGAAAAAAAAAGGAAATCAGAAAATGCCTAGGTTAAGTAAAATTTGGAATTCAGATCTCCTGAAATTACATATAAAAATCAGACTATCAGTTTAGTGAGATCGGTGTTACTCTATGGACATGAGTCATGGTATGACAATGTATCTCCAATAGATTTAGTAGATTTTAGAACAAAGCCATCAGAAGGATATTGGAGTTAAATGGCAGGACAAGATTACAAATCAAACTATAAGAGGGATTACTTGAGTACCATATGTGGCTGAGATCATGATGAGGGGTAGATGGAGATGGTTTGGGTATGCTCTTCGCACTCCTCAAGAGAGATTAGTTCACCAAACGTTCAAATAGGCTCCACAAGGCACTAGAAGAGTTGGAAGACCTAGGCTTACATGACTGAGGACTATGAAGCGCGAAGTAAGAGATGATGAATGGAGAAGTATTGAATTAAAAGCTCAAGATAGAGATGACCTGCGAAATCTAACAGAGGCTCTTTGCGTCAATAGTTGTAGGAGATGATGATGAATATAATATATATATATATATATATATATATATATATATATATATATATATATATATATATATATATATTATATATTTATTTATTATGTATGTATATGTATGCATGCATATGTATGTATGTATGTATAGTACCATACTTTCATTTATTGCTTCACGGAAATTACTTTCATTTGAATTCGAAATTTTCTCCAACTGATTAACTTTCAACTTATCGGAATGTAATCGAACTTACTGCAAATCCCAACATAATTAGCTACCTCTATACTATATACACCGAACAGCCTCACCATCCTACCATTAAATCATATGAGCTTACACTACCTTCATGTACTAAGAAGGATTAATGGAGTATCAATACTAAATTGAAACTTCTTTTCTTTATCTCTATCTATTCCGCTCTTCTCTAAATAACTCCATAGCAACTCGGAGGTATAGCAAGTCGGAGGTATAACGAGTAGAGTTATGATTCACAGTGTACTTACTGCATTATTCCTTTTACCAATTGCTTTGCAGCCTTTACGTCATCGATACATCATCATACCAAACATTTCCACTTATAACTACAACTTTTTGGTGGTTTCCTACCATTCAACTTCACTAATACCCTCGTTGTATCCCTAACAATCCTTTTCAAACCCTTATTCTCCTACTTTTGTAACGTTCAGCTCTAATATATATTTTTTTTTAAACCTCCCGATTTGAATTTTAAATCTTAAAATTACCAATTCGAAATAGATCTCAAAATTTTGATTCACCCTTAATCTCTCGAAATATTCATGTCAACTTTTTTTGTCACGAATACTTAACTGCTTTTCATTATAATGACTACCTTCTTGAATGTTTGCATTCCGTCCTTATAACTTTTCTTGATTTTTATCTTTTATTCTAGGATCCACTCACTGCAAACATTTACTTCCTCTAAGCAAAATCTTTTTTTTTTTATCCTATACTTCTTGCCTTAAGTCAACCACAACATTTGGCTATATTTTCTAAGTTACTTCATTCACCATCTTGAATCATCATGCGCAATTGCTTACCATTTTATTTTCTAATGGCCTTAACTAAAGTTACATTACTAATTTTCACTGGTCAGGAAACAATCTAAAGAATTATGCTCTGTAGGTGGGGATAATACTTTGGCAGCTATGTTACTAAGTAAGTCTACACAATTTTTAACGCAATTTTTTAACTTTGCAATTTTTGCGTACCGGATGGATAATCATTACAGCTCTATCGTATTAATGTACAGGAGGGAAATCCAAGGTGTATTTGCCAGGACGTACAAAAACGGTATTCAATACTATTAATGCCAGATGCTTGTAGTATAGTCAATCGAGCTGAACATACAATTTCAAAAGTAACTTGGGGAAAAAAAGGGGCAGAGATACCAGATCTAGATTGAACACAGAATGGTTGACACTTACGAAAGTGCAATGGATATCAAGACCCCAAATACCGAACCTTCACAAATTAAGTAGAGAAAGCTTTTCTAAATAGAATATAACTCTTTTTAAAAGAAAAACGCCAACGTCAAAAGTGTAAGCTATAATTCAACATTTGGTCTTTCTAATGAACTAAGTTCTACAAAACACCTCATAAGACCTACCCATAGTCTATCCTAAAAGTTTGTAGGGGTAAAGTTCGTCCTATTCGGAAACCAGCTGGATCTCAAAGATAAGGAATCAAGAGCTCCTGGAAACCCTCAACGGTATGAGAAAGAAAAAAATATAAAGGGTCCAAACTGGCTCTTAGGTTAGAACACGCTGATACACAGACCATTGAAGCTCTTAAAACATCCAGATCTACTTACATATGCAACAACAACAGTCCAGAATCTTGTAGGCTCTGAATTAACACTGAATTCCACGGTCAATAATAACTAAGCTTTTAAGTAGCAATGTTGTCCTCTCCCAAGAACGTTAAGTGGAAAATGGGAAAAACGCTGACAGGACGAGTACATACAGTAGATACACTTCAAGAACATCAATGCAGCATCGGGTTACCACACGTACATAAAGATCTATACATATTAACACCTTTATGTTATATATGTATATATGTAAATACACACGCGTTTGTGGGTGTATGTGTAAAATGACCAGTCTATTGTTAACAAGGCAACCATCGATAAATCCTTACCATCGACTGAATAACGAGATGTCCTTTTACCTTCCATTTCGATAGGAAAAATAACGAGATCTACAGTATGCAAAGTCTCCAAAATCTACATTTGGAATCTGACCTTTCAATTTTTTTTTTAAGCAACGTTTTTTCGTCAAAATGCGGAAATACAAAGCTTCGTCCTATTTTAAATTTCACTTATTGCGTCGTTCTCCTTTTTTCAGCTCTTCAGGGTATTTCCTAATGTTCAACACTTTATGTTGGAGGTGGTGTGGGGGGGGGGAGCACTGGGTGATTCACTGTTATAAGCTTATGGCCGTTTGTCATTCAGGCAATCCTCTTTCCATGGAGCTAAAAAGAAGATCTGACAAATATTTTAGGGGAAGAAGTGCTCCTTTTTCATTTTTTTTTTTTTTTTTTTTTTTTTTTTTTTTTTTTTTTTTTTGCACTGCGAACATTTCCTTACAGTATTACTACTAACACTTGGTAATTTATGGTAATTCATTATTACAGAATCAAACTTATAACGAAAAAAAAACCAGAGAGAGAGAGAGAGAGAGAGAGAGAGAGAGAGAGAGAGAGATTTGACAAGTTTGTGTTTAATATCATGCATACATACAATATATATGCATGTACACATATAGCAGAACACAAATAGCGTACCCCCTAGCAGGTTTGCATCTGAAAAATTGCCTTAAATATTATTCCCTTTACTTAAAGACGACAACAACAACAACATGGCAAGCTAAAAAGTATTTGCAAAATTCGGGTAACATTTCTTAACTTCCCAAAAACCCCAAGGATCCAAGAAATAACCGAGAATAACATTGAACAAAGTTTTTATTTCTCTTTCGTAACGTTAAATTTCATAGCACTCTTCAATACATTAATGTAACCTATGCCCATCAGATAACTTACACAAACGACAATTTCTTATGTTTGAATTTCTATCATCTGTCACTTCCCACAAATATTCATTTCCTAAACGCAATCTGCTATAGCTTGTTTCGGTGTTTTCCAGTATGTAAATCACTATATAATTTTGCTCTGACCCCGTAGCGATATCCATATAATTTCGGAACGAGGTACTCTCCAGGTATAGTGCGTTTAGATATTCTATATCTTGACTTTTTTTTTCAATTTTATTTTTCAAACTTTCATATGACAGTGGGAAATTGTGGTCAACATTTTCTTCACAGGAACCTTGCTTTGCTAATAAATCTGCTAGGTCATTCCCCGTTAGGTAACAATAAAATGGACTATCCTAAATCTTTTTTCAAATTTACATAATAAGTATTCGAATTCAGTTTATTAACTTATTACTTCCGGATGACTCAGACAATAGATTGCAAAGCCGACATACTATCAGAGACAATAGTGACACCACCCAACTAATTTCTCGCAATAGTAAGTGCAGCTGCGATTCCCAGGAGTTCTGTTTGTATATTGGAACAATAATTGCTTGCCCTGATTGCGAGAGAACGAGATTCCTGTATCTTTTATATATGTATGTATATACACAATAATTAGGTTTTAAACGATTTTCTACTTATTCATATAAGTAGCTTAACTCGGGATGGATATTGTTTATGACATCGGCCTTCTCCTTCGTTTGATGTTTATCACTATCACGCAGTTTACTGTAATGTTGCTACAATTATTATATTTAAGAAGGCTACCAGATAGCTGTGACCTTTAAATTGTAGATATTACCATGGAATTTGGTAGGGGCAGAAACTATGTTGCCTATCAATCCCTGAAATTTTCATTTGAGTACATGAATTATTCGAGGAACAATTTACTCCACCACCAAAAATAACCATTCAACCCATACCGAAATAAACGTTTGCTGTGGTTTTTCTGTCGCAGATATCAACATGAAAATTGGAATGGACAAACTAAATATGCCTCCCATAAATCCTTGACAATTTCATTTAGATATATGAAGGATTCTACGAGTAATTAACGGCTCCACCGAATATCTGCCTCCGGTGGATATCGAAAAATGGCTACTGTGACTTTCCCATGGCAAGATACAAAAATTGGTATGATTGTAGTTCACATGAAACCCATCAACCCATGTGAAAATTATTGGGATATCTGTAAAACTAAGAGTGGTTTGCTCCTCCTCAATGAGTTTTTAGCTACAAGTCATCGCTTACAAGAAAAGTGACAGCCAGCGCATGCTTGTAGCAGGTATAAACATGAAAATTGGCAGGAACAAAGCTTATAAATTTAAATAATACCTTAATATTTCACTTGAATGTATATATATATATATATATCTATATATATATATATATATATATATATATATATATATATATATATATATATATATATATATATTTATTCATATATTGATATAGGAGTTATTGACCCTGTCGCCGAAAATATCAGGTGTCCCCACAGCACCCCCCCCCCAACCGCCTCCGCTCCGAAATCTATGATTAGGGAATGACAGCTACGGGTTGGTCGAGATAGTTTAAAAAAAAAAATGGTATTTCATATCAGGTCACTCACTTCTTTCGCGACAATAATCAATTAGTTCCTAGAATAGTTTAAAAGTCACAGCCAATTTCGACATGCCATATTCATACCAGAGGAATAGTCATCACACCTACGAATTCAGTCTTATTTTATGCTTATATATTTGAGGAATGTCGACTTAGCAGTTCACGAACAAAGCTTAAAACTAAGGTAATATTAGTGCGAACACAATCAAAATAATACCCGTTTCACCTAAATACTATGTCGAGGTTTACTGGAGCTAAGATCCACAATTTCCCGAAAATCTTTAAATTATATTCACTTTCAGAATGGTATTCATCAAGATACATTTGGATTTAATGAACATGATGAATTAGTTTTACTTTCAGCTTAGTTCTCATAGAATTGCATTTTACAGTAACAGTAATCTAAAAATATAAGTTTTTAATTGTAGATTTAAATTAACATTAAAATAGATCTTTTATATATAAACTATAAAAAGAGATCGCCTGATACACAAACATTCGCTGCAAATTAAACTTTTGAAGTTCCATAGATTCAACTGCCTGATAAGGAAGATCATTCCACAACTTTGTCACTGGAATATTGTTTAGTACTGAGCCTTATCATGGATCTGCATACATAGGAATTACGACCACGAAGGTACTACGATATTAGTACGAATATTTATAGTAAACTTTGTTAGCACTATCTTATATCACTAGGGTTGCCACCTCAAGCTCAAAGTAATGGGAACAGATTTATAAGGACGAATTGTTATGGCGAGCAGAGAGTCTTTTCTGATGGGGAGGAGGTGGTTGGGGACAGCAATTTCTCACATTCCAACTCTAAAAGAGACTTTTATAGAACGGTTGTCAGCAATCGTGATGACTCGTGCGCACACATTTAATTCGGTCAAAAGCTCAAAACCTGCACTTTTCTAAACAATAACGCAATGGACCATTGGGAAAAAGCTTCCTAAATATTACATGTTTGTCAAAGGTCTGCTAGTGGATGAAGGTAGCCCCAGATGCTCTTAGAACTGGTTAAAATACAGCCCAACAGGCTATTTTTTTTTTTTTAGCTTCAATTATTGAAAGTGAAAGTCCTAGGAAATATCTGTTTAGAGCCATTACTTTAACAGTAGTTTAAATTATTTTAATAATTAAAATATAATGAAATATACTTGCGATAAACATTTATAAACACCAATAATTCTTACCTCCATAAGATATTAAGTATTAAAGAATTACTTGTAGCTAACTCAAAATACAAAATTAATTAGATTGTCCTCGAATTTCCTAATGAGAGTGTAATTTTCATTCCAGAATGCCTCAAAGTTGAATCAATCAGTTTTAATTTCCAGCCATCTTTAACCAGAAGACCATTTACATTCTGAAACTTTCTATATATAAATAATACTAGAACGATGTTAGCTTCATAAGATATCCTTGAAGTACGTAAAGTAGATTTAAAATTCCCGCTAGTAAAACCTTTGGTTTACAATGAAAATCATCAGCAGTTAAAATTTGAGGATAACTTATGCCTTTAGATATCAGTAATTGAGTTTGATAAACGTACCTGTTACCACTATAATCATTAGCTACTGAACACGCCCTTGAAGTCTGCAGACTTTTAGCTAACTATGCAGACAAACTATAAAATAGTTTTAAACAGTCCCCGTTCCAATTAAAACATTGGGCTGAAGGTACAAAAATAATGTTACGGGAATAATCCTGATTATCAGTCTTTATTCCATTGACTTAGTACATACTTCCAGTCTCACTTTCTGCTAGTTTCCCGCTACCATGACTGCAACAGACAGTGTTTTCTGAATCTAGGGAAAAAGTTCTAGGGTGTTATCGTTACTTATTAGGGTCAAACAAGCAACAACATATAATGACTTCAGTCATTCACAAAATTACTAATTACCAGATTCGTTAAGAGAACTCATGACCCTTTCTCTACATTAGGAATTCATTGCGTTGTGTTACAAAGATAAATGGTCATATTATATTCTATTGAGCTTTTGCCCCAATTATTACTTACTTGGTTTCATATGAAGTTCTTACCGAGTTCGGATTACAATAGGCACGGGTAAACCATGATACCACATATAAATATTTGATTTTACCCAGTCACGGAATCCCACGCACAGATATGCATATCCCTAGTGAATTATCCCATCCAAGGTAACTAAATATTATATGATACTCATCCAAACTTCGGTTGATTAATTCATCCACTTCATTAAATACTGGGAAGGAACAGCTTCGTTAATCAAATGAAATTCTCTTCATCCTGATTAAGTCCACTGAAGACTACACTACAAGCGTCGAGACTTGAGAAGTGATAGACAGCAACTGTGGCCGTTAGCTTTGTTGCCTTTGTCGTAAAAATAATGCGTTCGCTCTCTCTCCCAAAGTCACTACTTCCACTTCGTTTGCTCACGACAAAAGAAAACAACAAAACAAACGAAACCAACTATTCAATGCAAACCGAACGAAACTATTCAAACAACTTACATCGCATTGTTAACCACTTATACAACTATTCACAAGACAATATTCCTTAGTAACAATGCTTATTACAATTTAATATAAACAAAACCTTCATTTGTACAGAAACCTGCACATTTCCACTCAATGCAAAAAGAACATTTCCCATATACAATATGAACAGATATTCAATAACAATTGATTTCCCATGTTGTTATTGTAAGTAACGACATATTCCCCGCCACAAAATTTCGCCACAAAATTTATAATATACAAGTATTTACAACAGTCCCTTTTGAATCAAATCTTTTCTAGTTTCTGCAGCCACCCGAGCAGCCTTCCTGGATGGTCGGGTACTCACTTCAGGAATTTTGGCAGGATCAGGAGTCTCAACTTCTTGCCATAACTCTAACGGGTACAACTTCCCAATGGGACGCATGATCTGGCCATGGGAGGTTTTGAGGGTAGCTACCCTAACTACATTGTCAGACCCCACATGCACCTGAATCACGTGACCCAACTTCCATTTGTTTCTTGGCCCTTCATCATGTACGAGGACGACATCTCCTATTTTGGGCCAAGAATTATGTTGGACCTCAATTCGATGAGTCAACGAAATCAAATATTCATGTTCCCATCTTTTCCATAGCTGATCACACAATTTGGATATGTAAAGGAATTTCCTTTCTACATTTTCAGTTTTACTATACGATGGGTCTTCAGATACCTCATCCCAATTAATAGTTTCCTTGGGAAAGGATCTTAATTTCCTACCCAAGATCAGGTGATTGGGAGTTAAAATCTCCTTCTGATCAAGGTCCCCCGAGGTGTAGCTTAGTGGCCTGTCATTTATGATGGATTCCAATTCCACCAAAATGCAGGATAATTCATCATAACTGAGAAGAGCTCGACCAATTACCTTCTTCATACAGGTTTTCAATAGTGCGATCAATCTCTCCCAGATTGCACCAAACCAAGGTGCTCTTGCTGGTATAAATTTCCACTTGCACTCTATTTTCTCCAGATGGTTTTGAAAAAGGGGGCTCTCTGCCATTGTTTTCAGATATTCAGATGCTGCTACAAAAGTAGTGGCGTTGTCACTCAACATTAGTGAAGGAAAGCCTTTACGGCTGCTAAACTTCCGGAAGGCCATGAGGAATGAGTTAGCGGACTGATTTCTGACTACTTCCAGATGTATACCCCTAGTGATTGGGCATGTGAATAGTATGACGTACACCTTCTCCGGATTTTGCTTCCCTTCCTTTATCCATAACGCCCCGGTGTAATCCACCCCAGTAACGCTAAAAGGTTGTTTCCGTTGTACCCGGAATTCCGGCAATGGGGGCATTTATTAGTTTTATATGGTCTTCCTTGAACTTTCTTACAGATCACGCAATGATGTAACATGCTCTTGACCAGTTGTCGCAGCTGTGGTATCCAGAACTCCTGTCTTACACTAGCTACAGTAGCGTTCACCCCCATGTGCGCTTGCATCACATGATGTCGTCTTATTAACAACTTACTCAGAACACAACCCTTTGGCAGTAAAGTAGGAAATTTGACTTCTTCAGGCAGTGTTGCATGTTCCAACCTGCCTCTACATCTCATTACAATATCATCCAAAAACAAATTCAACTGGCGAATTAATATCAATTTTGGGTTTGTTTCCTCCCTTTTCAGGGCTTCATATTCTTCTGGAAAGTACTCTCCCTGCACGAGAACAATTGTTTTGACCTTTCCTTCTTGTAACTCTTCCAGAGTCAAACTACCAGTTTTTCTGTCATTGGTTGCTAGTCTGCAATTCTTTACAAATTGCATTATCCAAGCTATGGTCTTAAAGACCTTGTCTGCTCTGCTGAATCTTTCCCAATCCAGCAGGCGTGTTGCATCTATGTCCCCTACAACATTGACCACAATGTCCTGTTCACCTTGTATATGTGTACACCCAACCCATGACCTATCAATTGGCAGTGTGTGATTTTTTAACCAAGGGGGTCCCTCCCACCAAAAGGAGTTCTTTGCTAACACCTTAGCACTCTTTCCCCGTGTCAACCAATCACTGGGGTTCTCTGACGACGGTACGTAAGACAGGACTGACCCCGGAATCAAAGAGTTAATCTCAATTACTCTGTTTCTCACAAACACAGGCAGAACATTACTGGACACAATCCAGCTAAGGGCGATTTTACTGTCTGACCAGACATATAATTGTTTAAATTCCTTCTCATCAAAGGAGTCAATAATAAATTTTGTCATTCTTGCTCCTAGCAACAATGCCATTAGTTCCAATTTCGGAATTGTCAATTCCTTAATGGGCGCCACTCGGCCCTTTGCTAAAATTATATTAGAGCTTTCACCATTTGCTCTATAGGCCACACAACCATATGAAGTTTCGCTAGCATCGCAGAATATGTGCAAGGTATCACCAGTTCCTAGGCTAGCACTCCTAGGAAAGGATATTTCAAAACACTTCAAGTCCTTGCATATTTCACTCCATTCCTCTTGTAGCGGGTTGGCGAGTTGTTAGTCCCAATCCAGATATTCCTTCCACAATTTCTGCAAAAATATCCTTGCTTTCATAGTAACAGGGAGAAGCAATCCCAATGGATCGTATATTTGGGCAACGGTACTGAGAATCTCTCTTTGCTTGACTATCTATTAATATGAGTTGGATTGATAGTTAAAACGTCTTTAATTATATCCCAATTCAATCCCAATACTTTATGAATTTGGTTTTGTTTGGCTTCAATTTGATTAGCAGCAGCAATAGTTTGTATAGACTCGCTATTGCTAACCCACTCCTTCAAATATAAGTGAGCCTGAGCAAATATTTTGTTGGCATTAAAATATAAATCCATCAACTCAGATTCACCATTAGCCGTAAATTGCAAATTATCTACGTACAAACCTTTCTTCAGTCTTTCCACTACATCCACTGTTTTGGACCGGGGTAACCACGAGACCACAATGGACAAGTGATGCTTGATGGTTGCATTTAGAAGAAAAGGTGAGCATGTAGCTCCAAATAATACTACTCTAAATCTGTATACTATTAATTTACTATTGGGATCTGTTGGATTTTCCAACCATAAAAAACGCGTATAATTGCGATCTTCTTCACGTAACTGTACCATTAAAAATGCCTTCTCAATATCACTAATGCAAGCAAAGGTGTTAGTTCTAAATTGCAGCAGGACTCTGAGTAGATCAGCCGTTACGTGTGGTCCAGTCTATAGACACTCATTCAGGCTTAATCCATTTTTACCTTGTTT
The DNA here is from genome assembly GCF_036898095.1 of Palaemon carinicauda. Lineage (NCBI taxonomy): Eukaryota > Metazoa > Arthropoda > Malacostraca > Decapoda > Palaemonidae > Palaemon > Palaemon carinicauda. The sequence continues at coordinate 148,563,955 of NC_090729.1, forward strand.
TGATGAGCAATCAAACACTATTCTTATTGGAGTAGTGGCACTGTCTTTAAGCACTCCATGATGTGCCAAGTAATGACAATCCACATCAGATTTATTATAGATTACCCTTTCAATGAATCCTCTATCTTCTTGCTCTTGCAAGATTTTCTGATAATGATCCAAGTAATCCACATCCTTCTGAAACTTGATGCTCTGCTGTCGAAGTCTACTCATGGCTAAACCAAAATTTGTCTTCAATCTGAATCTATTGGTTCTCCACGGCAACGCCACAACATACTGTTTATCAATTTCAGAATAGGTTATAGTGCTCTCAAAGTCCTTTAAGACCCTCTGGTCTTGTTCTCGCAACTCACTGCAATCTATTCCCAGTCTATCCAAACTCCACAATGCGTCTAGATCAGTCTTGGGATTTTCATTATGAGTAGCTTCAATTCCTTCAGTTTGTACAGCTAGCTTCAAAATTGTCACCTGAGTTTCCCTAGTGGGGGGAGCACTACATGTGCCTGACACCACATAACCAAATATGGTCGGCAACAATATTAAATTTCTAACCCTTTTGAACCCTGGATGCAAAATATTATAAACATTATCAACCCCTATCAACAATTCAATAGTTGATTGATTCTCAACAGGCAAATCAAAATCTTTATCAGCCAAGCTGATCTTAGTTTTACATAACGACTTTAAACTTCTCTTAACGTCGAATTTCTTCGCATATTCTGGCAGCTCATCCACCACTATGCAGTCCATTATTATCAACTTTCCTTTATGCGGTATGGCGACGCTTATCAACTCTTATTCATGAACAGGTTTACTAGCTAGATAACCTCTCAAGGCAATCTTTTCAACTCCTTTGGACCTATATTGCAGTCTCTCTAGAGCCGATCTTTTAATAAATGTCCTCTCGGCACAAGTATCCAACAACCCTCTAAGTCGTACCATTCGACCTTTCTTCCCTTGCAGAGGAATTGTTGCTGTTGGTAATATGGATTGCTTACCTGATTTATTTGGTTTCTCCTGCTCATTTACTGATAGTGTTCCCACTTGTACACCACTTTGTTTATTCTTGCTTTGCTTTGTTATTCGGTCGCTATCACATAAGATGCGATGATGTCTCAAATTACAACCATTATTGCAACTTGATTTGTCACAATCCACACTAAAATGTTTCTTAGAAGCACACACAAAACATAACTGCAAAGCTCCGATACGATTCAACCTTTCATCTCTGGTTGCGTAAGTTTTGCACTGAGTCCACCAATGTTCTTTATCACAAAGAGCACATCTTGTGGATTGCTGATGACTGGACTTATTCACATTTCCCTTGGTTTTCGGTCTAACATCTTGGGATTGATTTACCGTGAATGTAGATATTGATGACAGAGTTTCAGTTTTATTTACATCAGTCGAAACAAAAGTTTTTAGATTGCGAATCTCCTCTTCTAGGTATTTCCTAAAGGTGTCTAATACCAACCAATCGTCTCCACACCTACGCTTCACAGTCTCACTCACGCTTTGAGGCAATTTGGTATAGAGCAAAATAACAAAGTTCATTTAATTCCAGCCTTTCACTTTCCAGCGATCTTATTGAGCATTCAAAATTAGCTCTGAAAGTTTGCAATGATTCTGAATTGGCAGCAGGAGACTGCATTTCTAGCAATCTTCTCACCAGAACATGCTTAATTTCATCTCTCTTTCCATAAGTGGATAGGAGAAGAGCTACAGCTTGTGGATAATTGGCGGCCTCAAATTTAAATCCCGAGATTAATTTCGAAGCTTCTCCTGTGAGCGCACTTCGTAAATATGAAAACTTCTGAATTGGTTCCAAGTCTTTCCGCTGGTGTACTGACACCTCGTATAGTTCCCAGAAGGAATTCCATTCTAATATATCTCCAGAGTAATACGAAGATCCAGTTTGTGTAATCTAATACTGGCTGTGGGTAGTGGCGGTGGTTGCGTTAGAGGATTTAGTAACTTCAAATTGTTAGTAATAGAGCTATTGAGTTTGCCGATATGTGTACGGACGTCTCTTGCATATTCAGCTTGATTTATCATTTCATCAGACATTTCTTCTTTAACTAAATCCAAAATTTGTTCATCCAAAGCAAGAACTTTGCTCAAATTATCTAAAATAGAATCCCTAAGGGAAGTTATAGCATCAATATCTGTTGAATCGATCACTTCGGTCATCTTCCCAATAAAACGTGTGATAACGGATTTATAACCACCACGTCTACGCTTCAATGACTCCATTGTGACAAGACCAAACTCAAACAATACAAATACAATATATTCAAATTTTCAATAAATAATAAATATGCATCCAACTATAATAACTGGGTTCAAAAGTTTTAAATTAGCGAATTTTCACAAAGGTGACTCCTCACCCAATAATTTTCACGCAAATTAAACAATGAAAAGGAGAAATTTTATTATACGTGCGAAGTGGAATGTGCAGGCCCTGTCCCATACTTAACCCAGCCCTAAATCTGAAGGGGAAGGACCACGATCCTACACACCTTCTACCACCCTTTACTTTTCACATATTTGTTTGACTCAATGCAAATACGTTGAGCCAACGCCTTGTAGCTTTTATGATTGAAATGAATCCCATCTCTGGCTACATCACCTTCTGATAATAAAGTAGTGATCACCCTAATACTTGTATCTCGCTTTAATTTCCTGTTTAAACAATTTTTTCTCTTTTGATAGTTTTCGGCAGAGGTTCTAGATGGTGTTTTACGTATTTCTATTAACATAACAAAAACCTCTGAATTATTGATTGTATGTAGACTCTCTACCAATCCTAGGATATTTTTGTGAACACTATTCACCAGGTCAGGGTTATCTCCTGGTACATCTGAGTCATTGCTACCTATGAACAAGATAGTGATACTAGGCCCATAGGTAGTAAGTTCGGTTATCAGGCCAGGTGTCATAAGGTTGGTTGTAAAAGCCCCTGGTCTACCAAATGTCCTATATTCTAAGGGTTCAAATAATGGCGATCTACCACAAAAAAAAAAACAATTCTCCATGTGAGTGATATGAGAATGTTCCACAATAGCTACTTTACGTTTCATTATTAAATTGTTAAATGAGAGATATTCTAACAAGAGAAAATTTACATTAATTCAAAGTAAAGGAAAATAACAAAACCAAATTTAAGACTTAAGGCAAGCAGGACAAGGCCTTACTAATTTAATCAAACTTCATATTAGAAACCGTTTTAATCAAGCCTCTAACCTACAAATAGCGCGAAAAAAAAACTATTTACAGTTTCTTACGACACCACACAAAGAGAAAGGGTTAACCCCATTCTGTTATGTAAGCAGGGTACCGCATGCCAATTTAAAGAGACGCGCAAAAACAAAAGGATTCAACAAGGTTAGGGAGGGTAGGCATTAACAGCAAAACATCAACACAACATAGTTATTAGCAGGAAAATCCTGCGTAAATGTCCAATATAATTACCAACGGTATTAATCGTACATGTGACTAAACCAAAATATTATTATATGACCGGCGTTCAAACTTTAGAAATTATCAAAAAATCTCACAAATCCTGGTCACGGCACCAAATATCGTTACTTATTAGGGTCAAACAAGCAACAACATATAATGACTTCAGTCATTCACAAAATTACTAATTACCAGATTCGTTAAGAGAACTCAAGACCCTTTCTCTACATTAGGAATTCATTGCGTTGTGTTACAAAGATAAATGGTCATACTATATTCTATTGAGCTCTTGCCCCAATTATTACTTACTTGGTTTCATATGAAGTTCTTACAGAGTTCGGATTACAATAGGCACGGGTAAACCATGATACCACATATAAATATTTGATTGTACTCAGTCACGGAATCCCACACACAGATACGCATATCCCTAGCGAATTATCCCATCCAAGGTAACTAAATATTATATGATACTCATCCAAATTTCGGTTGATTAATTCATCCACTTCATTAAATTCTGGGAAGGAACGGCTTCGTTAATCAAATGAAATTCTCTTCATCCTGATTAAGTCCACTGAAGACTACACTACAAGCGTTGAGAATTGAAAAGTGATAGACAGCAACTGTGGCCGTTAGCTCTGTTGCCTTTGTCGTAAAAATAATGCGTTCGCTCTCTCTCCCAAAGTCACGACTTCCGCTTCGTTCGCTCACGACAAAAGAAAACAACAAAACGAACGAAACCAACTATTCAACGCAAACCGAACGAAACTATTCAAACAACTTACATCGCATTGTTAACCACTTATACAACTATTCACAAGACAATATTCCTTGGTAACGATGCTTATTACAATTAAATATAAACAAAACCTTCATTTGTGCAGAAACCTGCACATTTCCACTCAATGCAAAAAGAACATTTCCCATATACAATATGAACATAGATATTCAATAACAATTGATTTCCAATGTTGTTATTATAAGTAACGACAGGTGTATTACAGATTTTTATTTTCTAATAGTAATTTCTACTAAACCATACAGCAGTCGATTAAGTTTAAAACTTTTTAAACTTCAAACTCCCTACCTTTATGTTGCTTTATACCTTTAAGTTGCTTTAAATATTAACCAAAGGCGCTCTCAAAGAACTTATAAAGAAACTTGTGACTATAGACACTGTCAAGTCTCCTGTTAAGTTCTCACCACGTTACTCCCTACAAGAACCGAATTACCATACCAGTAATATTGGACACTTGCCAATACTTTAATTTCAATTTATTTTATATAAAGTTCCATACATAAATTTTTTATATCATCGTTAGGAACACTATCTTCTAAGTTTATATCCAATTGTCCTAAGTTGCTCTAAAGCAAAGTTTATCATCTTTACAATATCCTTAAGTTAAGGTTGTGTAAATAATATTCAAATATTTCATTAGATTATAATGCAAGTTAACGAAACTAACAATTGATAGGCCAAAAACTCCTTTACATAATGAAACTGAAAAGATAGCATGATATACATATAACATATCTATCTCTACAAATTAAGAAATCATGAGCCGATTAATCTGGTAAATAAATTAAAATGCTACACGCCTTACACCTAGATGTAAGGATCTACTGTATAGTAAATTGAAACAGAACTAACATTTAACTTTAAATATGAAATTTTGATGAAAAGTTTACACTATCATAATTAATAAAAGATATTAACCTTACTTTCCGTCAAGTTACAAATATTTAATGTTTATCCAAGACTGTGGCACAATCATCAACGCCAAAGATACAAGAGACATTGAACGGCTTATACAAGAGAATTCCGCTAACATTAAAGCTAAATATCGCACAGTATTAAAGACAAAATTTTTAAAGAAAAGTTAAGAGAATCTATCACTACACCAAATAACGATTTATTCTTAATAAGTCCTTTTTCTTTTATAACCTTCTAAATTGGGTCTGAAAAAGCGATGTTTAACTTTTCCAAGGAATTTTTCTTTCTACTCTATTTTTCATTTCCTCCTAAATGTTTTTTTTTTATCGTGCAATTTTCTGTGATGCTCGTCCAGTTTCTTATTTTCTGTCCTATTCTTCTCCGTTACCTTGTTTTATGTCATTCATGTTACTCTGACAAATATTACAGAGAAAAGGATATATCAATCCGATTCTTCCATACCGTAATTGGTGAAGTAAGGAAATAAATTGAACTATGGCCATCTTCAATAGATTTAGTAGATTTGAGAACAAAGCCTTCAGAAGGATATTGGGAGTTAAATGGCAGGACTGGATTAGAAATGGAACTATAAGAGAGATGACTCGAGTGCCATATGTGGATGAGATCACGATGAGGGGTAGATGGATATATTTTGGGCATGCTCTTCGCACTCCGCATGAGATTAGTTCACCAAACACTCAGCTGGGCTACACAAGGCGCTAGAAGAGCTGGAAGACCCAGGCCTACATGGCTGAGGACTATGAAGCATGAAGTAGATGATGATAAATGGAGAAGTATTGAATTAAAAGCACAAGACAGAGACGACTGGTGAACTCTAACCTAGGCCCTTTGCGTCAATAGGCGTAGGAGGAGGAGATGATGATTATGAGTGTTTCAAGATTATGGACACTCAAGTCTCCCAAAACCGATATTTTCTGCTAGGATAACCCATTCGTATTAAATCTGACTACCGATGCTTATCATACAATTTTAAGAAGTCAGATCTGTCTAGGCGACAAGCGAGGTGACTAGAGGCATTACTGTACTTAAGTTGGATATTGTAGGCTTTGAATATCTCCCCGAACGGAGTAATCGAGTTGCTGATGTCTTATCACGCTCTATTGTAGCTGTGAGTAGGTCAATGTATTCACGTGTGACTGAGTCGGGGCCGGATACAATGGGATATGGCACCGTGCCATCAAAAGAGACAACGTCAGCTGATCAGACAGGGTGTATGAATGAAGTCAATGGGCCAATTTTTAGTGTGAAAGAGATGAATGAAATGAATGGAGTGTGTTCTAGTGACCATGTCCTTACAGTGTATGACGTCAAAGATGAAGGAATTGATTGATAGGCTTCAAACTTGATTAATGAACTGCAGCGTGATCCAGTTTGGGGTAAAGTTGAAGCCAAGATTTACTAAAACAGTCCAACACTCGTGATCGGTGATATGTCATTAGAGCCGAGGCGTGATTCCACAATCTTTCTCGTTCTATTGTTGCATATTTTTTTTTTATGAGGGTTCACTACAATATCTGAATCTTACAGTTGTACACATTACAAATATATATAATGTGGGAGATAAAACATTCTATTATCAATGATTATAACATATACTGTAGAGTACATTCAAGGCATAAATCATATTAAATTTTATTAGTCTAACTTCAATTGACCTAAATTTCATCATAATAGAATCACTCTCTCTCTCTCTCTCTCTCTCTCTCTCTCTCTCTCTCTCTCTCTCTCTCTCTCTCTCTTCTCTCTCTCTCTCTCCTCTCCCTCTCCTCTCTCTCTCTCTCTCTCTCTCCATGCTATCAAGCAAATTATTTTTTCCTCTTTTCTCCAAAACTTATTGCGTTTTTAATTTTTAATTATTTTTATTCAAGTAATGCATTTGTAAAAATTTTAACTTTAGCAAAAAAAAATATAATAATCTTATTTGGCATGGAATGTCTTCTAGTTCGCTTTCCACATTAGAGGTCAGTGATTCTCTCAGTTTCTTATTTTCATCTTCAAGCATTTTGACCCGTTGTGTCAGCTCTTCGGTTTCTCGCAACTCCCATTTTAAATGCGACATCTTCAGACTGCTCATTAATTGCAGCAACTGAAATGTCATCTGTGCTAATGTACATTTCCTCAAATAATATTTTCCTGCTACTTTTTGATTACCCGATCTCCCCTTTCAGTACTCTCTATTAAACTTGAAAAATCCTATATATAATAATAATTTTAAAACTAATTATACAGTGAGTTTGTATGTACGTGTATATAGCATATTGTATTATTCTTTGAAAAACTATGGTTTACATAAATGATTTATATGAAAATGTCTTACAAGGTGTTGATAATTGAAATTGCCCCCGAATATGGACCTCAATTGGAAGTGGTTTTTTCTTGCCTAAAACCACCTCTCTTATACAACCCATGGACCAGATCATCATGGCGATCTTCAAGCGGTAATTTTTACGGCTCACCTCACGCCAGGCAATTGATGCTACTTCGGGAGTTTGGAAGGGCTACTGTATTTATTAAGAAGTGTTAGACTACACATAGCAAGTGCTTCTTAAACCGAAGTGACTCAAACAGCAATGAATGGTGAATGGAAGAAACTGCTCTCAATTCAGACATATCGAGAAATTATATACCTCAGTGAAGAATTTCATATGAGTTAGAAGATTTCGAACAGTTAATCGAGATTGACAAGCAAACACTGACAAAAAAAAAAAAATGATTGAAAATAGAGGAACAGCAATAAATTAGAGAAAGTTTCCCTGATTTGGAATAATAAAAAAAAAAAACTTTAAGGTCAAAGAAATTCAGTGAATTTTTTTTTCTTTTTTTTTTTTTACGATTTTGCCATTTATCCAAGCGTTTGTTCTTTGAGTACCAGGATCCTCCAGTAGAACGTTTTACTAAAATAGGAAATGGTAGTAAATATTAATTCCTGCTTTACAGGTCAATTTTAGACGACAAGATCAGTTAGATCAGTTCCTAGTACGAGTAGAAAAACGAAAGGCACTTAATCTATAGACCTTGATGGAAGACTAGTGTCTCCTCACCAGATCAAGACGCCGAACAAACACTGATTTCGACGTCAGATTTTGCAGTATGTATCAACAATTACAATTTTAGGTTCATCTTCACTAATAGTCATGTCGTCCTCCTCCTACAAAAATTAATTCCTAGATTCCGTAAAGTGACCATTTTAATGTATTAATGTCATTATTATAATTTACAGTATCATAACATTGTATTGCATCATCATTATCATCATCTCCTCTCTCTCGCTCTCGCTCTCGCTCTCGCTCTCTCTCTCTCTCTCTCTCTCTCTCTCTCTCTCTCTCTCTCACTCTCTCTCTCTCTCCTCTCTCTCTCTCTCTCTCTCTCCTCTCTCTCTCTCTCTCTCACACACAAATTATTAAAACTTATATTTCATTCTAATGTTCTACATGCAATATTGTACTGTATAATACTGAACACCTGTACATGTCATGGAAGTCGTTTTATACAGGCATGTGTATTATATTAAACTATAGGCGTTTCAGGTAAGCCAAAAATACCAATCCAGCATGATAATCACAGTGAATATTCTTCCGGTTTACTAAAGATTATTAATAATAAAAAAAAAAAAACTAATATTGTTTTATTATTCCAACATGCTAATGGGATGATGATTTTTCTTGGAGAAAATTACATTCTAAATTAGAATGATATTAATTGGGGAAAAGTCCAATTACTTTAATAAGGTACTAACTCGGATACGGCTACATGGTGATCGATTTACAGCAAATAGGGAAAGTAATTGTTAATTTTGGGTTGTGTATTAATTAGAAGACCATTATTTTGACTAAAAGTCACGCACCTTATTTAACCCTCAAACGCTGCAAATAATATCCTACTCTAATTAAAAATGTCAATTAATCATTCACATCCCTTTTTATCTTTTTTTTTGTCATTAATGAAGACCCAGAGGCTATTAATTGTAGTAATCATACCACAAATAAAAGTATTTATATACTTAGAAAAAAAAGAGTAGTCAAAATAATGATAACATACCACTGAAAACAGAAAGGTAAACTAACAAATATCTGACCAAGCAAAAAAAAAAAAAAAAAAAATAAAAAACATAATTGAAAACTAATGTAAAGAACAAACAAGTTTGAAAGCAGAATGATTGACTTTGTTCATATGACAGTCATTGAAATGACAATTCTGATTCTATTTGTGTCTCCAAAAAGAATCACGGCTACGTTAGTCGGACATCAGTTTTGATTCATCGAAACTGATCTTTACCTGACAGGGAACATAGCTCATGGGCATGCCACTAAATTTAGGAATAAAGGCAAACCTTTAGTCTTAGATTGATTATGCCCCGTGCATTTTTAGATCTAAATGGAAATTATATTAGTATCTTAGACTTCAGTGGAATAAACAAATATCCATTCAAATTGTCTTGTAATGTGCAGCAAAAAAACGTACTGAGGTAACAAGAGGATGAAAGTCACGAGAGTTCCAATTAATTTTCAAAATATAAGAAAAAATACTTAACAGTAACGCTATTGTGTAAAGACAAATAAAAAAAAATAGTTTAACAGTATGATAGTTTTTTTTTCAGGTTTTGGATACTAATGCAAAGTAATATGGCTAGAGAAAGACATACACTAAAAATGGTAATTATTTTGGAATTACTGAAAAAATCAAAATAATTCAACTCAATGAAAGAAAAATAGAAAAAAAAAGTCTACGACTTCCGGGCATATAAAGGGTCGTTATCGAACACATAATCCAGTTACTTGCAGTGTGGGAGAGTAGAAAAATCCGATTAAGGACCATTACCACAACAGGAGCAGAACCATTACTGTTTAATGTGAAACGTATGTTGGGAAAAGGGTAATGTTGTAGTCTGGTCTCATTACAGATCCCTTGAAATTGGAATACAATACAATTTTAGTTGTTTATTTGGTTGTAACATTGCCGTCGTGAACTTGCTAACTAAAATTACAAATTATGGAGGTATATTTCATTATCCGTGTCATTAAATGTCGTTATGGAATATGACAAAATTATTATACATCCAACTGATATACAATAATGGAATATGATATAAGCATGAGATATATTTAACCTGCAACGCGAAGAGAAAAATCGTTACCTAAAGCATCTGCAAACATGCCTTCATGCAATCAATTTATAAAATCTTTATCTACGTAAGATTAAACGTCTCGCAACCTTACAGTAAATAGCAAAAAGGAATGCAGGAAGCGGCATACGAGGAGAATGAGGCCACAAATCCTGACAAGAGCCAAAGTTAGAGGAAAGAAGTGCGGGAAGTAGGTAAGAATTTGTTCCTCCAACCACGAGAACAAGAAAAGTTTCGCGGAAGGACAAGGGAGAGAAGTAGGTGGTCGGAAAATATTATAAATTGGAAAGAAAGAATGGCTGACTGAGCCTGACAAAGTTACAAGGGGAATTGTGGGACTTTATCCACTCATTACGCCTAAGGTATTTCCGAATCGTTAAAGTCAAAGAAAACAGAGTATGAAAGGTAACATACTGTACTTCGTATGTTATGAGTTTAAAAAAATGGCTATTCGGCCTTCAAGCAAAATATTAATAAAAACAAGCGAGTTCTAATATTACAAATATTTTATTATTCTTTTTCCAAACATCTAAAATCTTCTTTTAATTCAACCATCTCTTTATCACCTTTATTTATTTATTTATTTATTTATTATTCTTTTGCAGACATAATTCTAAGCAAGGAATATTGTGTGAGTTATATTCATCATGCAAAAGAACAGGTTTCAAATCTTTTAAAATGACCCTCCATTTAAGCCCATATGATGTTCAAATAGAAGAAATGTATGCAGCTTAAACTGGAGAAAACAATTCTTTAACCTCTATGGAATATGAATAATATTTTCCTAACCTTTTTAAAAAATAAGACTCGTACGCAAAAAAGAAAAAGAAAATCTTTCTATTTTGAAGATTTGCATAAGAAATGTTTTATGATTTGCTTAAAAAATAAAACCACTCATTCACTAATGAATTTTGTACTTCAAACTTGAAACGAAGTAATGAATCATGATTATACATAATATATGATATGATATATATATATATATATATATATATATATATATATATATATATATATATTTGTGTGTGTCAGCGTGTGTGAAAAAAAGAGATATAGCCTACATATACACACATATACTGTTAGTGATCTTAAAATATTTCCATAGTTTTATTCATTACTTTTTATTTATAATTAATATCCTATTTCTTTATTTCCTTTCCTTACTAATTTGCTTTTCCTGTTTGAATCGTTGGTCTTGTAGCATCTACCTTTTCCAAGTAGGGTTGTAGCTTAGATGGTAATAGTATTAATCTATTTATAGTTTATTTCCAATTTCCTTTGCCCCTTCTCCAAATATGTTTAATTTCTTCTGGGTAAGATTAATAAATCATTCCATAAGACTGTAACATTAGTAAGAAAAATAGAAACAATAAAGATGTACGGTCAAGGACGAGTCTCTTGAGTTGGCTTTATTGACTTCCTTGCAACACCACCATACAATAAAACTCTCTCTTTGGCCCAGTTTTCCAAAGTCATTATAAGTTGCCAGTTTTTATGAAGCCAACTATCAGTATCCCAGTACTCTCTTATTTTCCTTTAGCTTTGTATTTCTTTTTGTTTTCCTGTCCTGAACGCTTACTTAAGGTTCTATGTTGATTGTGTTGCTTTCCTTTGTCAATAAATTTGTCCAAATAAGAAAAAAAATTCAAATGAACTTAAGGTAATTTCCTCGTCCATTATAAGCAAATAATGATCAAGCATCTTTCAGTAATCTCTCTCTCTCTCTCTCTCTCTCTCTCTCTCTCTCTCTCTCTCTCTCTCTCTCTCTCTCTCTCGTGCTTTTACCGACTTTCCTTGTGTTGTAAGATCTGTTTGCTCAACAGTAGACTTCGTTATTTAGTTTAAAATGTGAAAAGTTATCTTCATTCTCTATTTCTATTTTATATATAGATCATGTATGATGGAGTGTAGCTATCCTTCTCCGTTTTCTTGGTGGCTCTTTCATGATTTATTTGAGCTACCCTCTCCTTTCTCTGCCCTAACTATCGAAAACGCTCTATTCGTGACGTCACGATAGGTAATTTTACGGAATAATTTGATAACGTTGCCCGACTCATGATCCTTAAATGCGTATTTGCCGTCCATCAAGAATTCTGTAAACGTATTATTCATTTTCATGTTGAAATAACATGTTAATAAAAGTATTTTTTTCTCTGACGTCGTAGTATGGTTCAAGTTTATATCAATTTCAGAAATGTAGTTACGTTGCATTGTACACTTTTTTTCCGCAGGAGAATTTCTTTCTGACTTTCAATTTTTCCTTAGTTCCCTCAGGATTCCTTTTACTTAAAACTGTCAAACTTTTTTAACTTGAGCAGAGTTTTCCTCTATCATTGACAAATCATACCTATCCAGCGCTATGTGGATCTAGATATGGGGCTCAATTATAAGGTTTATCTTCTTTTTCTTCTTCTTCTTCTTCTTCTTCTTCTTCATAATAATAATAATAATAATAATAATAATAATAATAATAATAATAATTTAAAAAGTAGGAAATATTTCATATTAAAAAGATTTCCTGTTAAGGAAGAAATTATTTTTCATCAGTAATCGAATTAAAAACAATCTGAATGAATAAGTAAATCTATTCTATGATTTAAATATCGTTTGCCGTAAAAAACTCCAATTTACTTAATGGACTCTTTCGAAATTCATGAAGAGCTGCTCTAATCTAGAGAAACCTTTCAATCTATTTCTAATTTTGAACGCTCAAGCGAGAGAAAAGCCACGATGTAGAATTGAGAATCTGAAACGACTTTTGACTAACTATCACTCCCTCAAGTTAGGGCATTGACAGAGTAATTTCCCGCTCCGGTCGAGTATAAACTTTCTATCTTTCTCTATCTATCTATCTATCTATCTATCTATCCTTGATAGGACTTCAAAACCTAACTTTTGTGCACAAAAGGAAAACTATTATAACATGGAATGAAGCGTGTCAAAGGCGACCAATCCTTCCCTTTAAAGTTTCTTCTTTGAAATAAAACTTTTTTTTACCACTTTTAAGTTGGTTCTTTTATTATTTGTGACAAAGTTTCACGTCATTCCCGAAGCCTAAAGGCGCTATCAAAGGGGAAGAGATCGATGAATGGCGTATTTCTTGCTCCTCCTTTCGTCCTTCCACGTCTTTGTATCATTCAGGGTCAAATATTTTCTTGTATTCTTATTGCTTGCGTCTCTTGCTGTGATACTTCATTCAAGAGCCTTTGACTGCTTCTCGTTATAGATAATGCTAAGGTGATTTCATAAATAGGGTTCGTATAAAAAAAATCAAATTAAGATGAAAATAAAAACAAGCCCAGAGAGAAAATAAAATGAAATTATATAATCAACAAATACTTCACAAAAGTAGGTATTACACAGAAAAAACCTTTGAACAGAAAGTTCGATTAAATTCCAGCAATTTTACAAAAGTTTAACATTTCCTCTAATTTCTTTGAAAATTTGCTTCCTGTTTACAAAAGAGACATTATTTAGATTGCAAGAAACATTGTTTTTAACAAACTTTTACCAAGAACTATAGAATTACGATAATATCTATTGCAACAGTCTCTTCCATTGCATTATTTCGAAAACAATTATCACATTTTTTTTTCTTATGATAATACATCATCGGTGTATGCTTAGTACGACACTTGGTTCTTTGTTTTATAATCTGGTAGTGAAGTTGAACTTCTAAAGACACTAAATAACGATTTAATGGCAATTTGCTACTCAAATGCCCATATGAAATTAATAATTAACAAATACTATTCATGGATTTTTTGATGGAAAGAAATGACTATTAGATTCATTTGTCGGGACACCATTAACCAACAAACTTTGGAAAAATTTGGAACGCTCATTTGAGTAGTATGATATATGCCTTGGCTGCTCACTTTTTGGGGCCATTGCCTTGGCTGCTCACTTTTTTGGGCCATTGCCTTGGCTGCTCAGTGGGCCATTGCCTTGGCTGCTCAGTGGGCCATTGCCTTGGCTGCTCACTTTTTGGGGCCATTGCCTTGGCTGCTCACTTTTTTGGGCCATTGCCTTGGCTGCTCACTTTTTGGGGCCATTGCCTTGGCTGCTCACTTTTTGGGGCCATTGCCTTGGCTGCTCAGTGGGCATTGCCTTGGCTGCTCACTTTTTGGGGCTATTGCCTTGGCTACTCAGTGGGCCATTGCCTTGGCTGCTCACTTTTTTGGGCCATTGCCTTGGCTGCTCACTTTTTAGGGCCATTGCCTTGGCTGCTTACTTTTTTGGGCCATTGACTTGGCTGCTCAGTGGGCCATTGCCTTCGCTGCTCATTTTTTGGGGCTAATGCCTTGGCTGCTCAGTGGGCCATTGCCTTGGCTGCTCACTTTTTGGGGCCATTGCCTTGGCTGCTCAGTGGGCCATTGCCTTGGCTGCTCAGTGGGCCATTGCCTTGGCTGCTCAGTGGGCCATTGCCTTGGCTGCTCACTTTTTGGGGCTAATGCCTTGGCTGCTCAGTGGGCCATTGCCTTGGCTGCTCACTTTTTTGGGCCATTGCCTTAGCTGCTCAGTGGGCCATTACCTTGGCTGCTCACTTTTTGGGGCTAATGCCTTGGCTGCTCAGTGGGCCATTGCCTTGGCTGCTCACTTTTTGAGGCCATTGTCAGGATTGCTCAGTCCTTTTGGGGATTTAAACGTAAGGTTTTGTTTACAAACAACCCCCCCCCCTTTCCCCCAGGCTACTACCCCCCCCCACCCCCCCTCCCCCCGCAGTGGGCGTTTTCTGTGTCTATGGTCACCGGCAGGCTTGGAGTTGTCTATCTTGAATGACGCACCCTTCTTTCCCCCTCCCTCCCCCGACCCCTAGGGGGGCGTTTTCTGTGTTTGTGGTCACCGACAGGCATGGAGTTTTCTATCTGGATGACCCATGCCCGTAGATAGTGACATTGTTCCTACCGAGCACGCAGTTTTTTTTTATTATTATTATAAGACACGCCTTTGTATGCAGACGAGGCTCTCCTCCCCCCTGACCACAATCCTTTCAATTTAATCCTATGGAAAAGTACCCATCTCTCTGTGCATTTTTTTTTTAATCCTAAGACACACACTCTTGCGAGCCAACGTGATGCAATCGAGGGGGGCGTTTCCTGTGTGTGGTCACCACCAGGCATGGAGTTCTCTATCTGGACCCTAGATAGTGACATCCTTTCAATTTAAGCCTATGGATGTGTCCCAACGTGAGGCAATCAAGTTCACTTGCCTCCCCTCACCGTTATCTCTCTCTCTCTCTCTCTCTCTCTCTCTCTCTCTCTCTCTCTCTCTCTCTCTCTCTCTCTTTCGCAGTCCATTTGTATTAAGGCCTTTCGCTTACATTAACATATATGGGTAATAATCACATACATTGACATATATGGGTAATAAAAAACTTATTGCAACTTAGTTTCTTTTATTATACGAAGCATACATGCAAAATAACATTTCGTGAATAAAGACATAGCACTTAGTGAGAAATTAATCTGGGTCTAAAAACATTCATTTAAAACCCTAACATTTGCACGCTTAAAAGCGGTAGGAAAACATTTTTAATTACGTTTCTTCAGCACTTGGCATATCTTCATTGAAAATTCAGGTTTTGTATATTTCCAGATGTACATACCCGGTCTTGAATTTAATTGGAGAAGATAGTATAATAACACTGTTACGTCATTTTCCTTTAAGTCGGTGGTGGATAAATGTTCCCTGATTTTTCTAAGGGCGGCGCAAACACCATTTAGACTTACGCTATGTGTAAAATATAGGCAGAAGAATGCGCACAAAGCTGAATTGTAATTTTGCACTCGCATATTATTTATGAAACACTTCATGGAAGAATACCTTCGTAGAAAATCAGTAAAGTATTCTGAATGATCTTCTGGCTGCATCCCCAATGGGTCAAAAAATATAATGTTTTCTACCGGGCTTTTCTGTATTATAAATACAACCCAGTGCCCGATTTCACGATACTTATGCGATGGCAGAGTATTCACAATAAGTATGATGGGCTTTGTCCTTATCAAGGGTATCTTGAAGTCTACTAAATGGTCACTGGGTACACACCCGTAAAACTGGGCTTCACGCCCTAACCTGTTCTCCAGAGCTTATTCAATGTCCGAAGTATTCATTTTTATATGCTACCTCCTCCGCTACCTATTTTGTACTACTGCCATTTCAACTCTGACACTTTGAATATACTTATTTTTGTTATTATTTACCTAAGGGCCATTCATAATGAAGTAAGGGATAATAGAAACATAACATTTCTTAGGTTTTTTTTTTTTTTTATTAAGGATACCATACATTTCAATTAATGGAATACATACATTACAAATAATTTCACGCCCTAACCTTTTTCTCCAGGGCATATTTAATGTCCGAAGTATTCATTTTTATATGCTACCTTCTCCACTACCTATTTTGTACTACTGCCATTTCAACTCTGACGGTTTTGAATATACTTAATTTTGTTATTATTTACCTTATGCCCATTCATAATGAAGTAAGGGATAATAGAAACATGACATTTCTTGGATTTTTTTTTTTATTAAGGAAACCATACATAACAATTAATGGAATACATACATTACAAATAATGTTTATTTATTTAAGGATAACGAAATCGTTATCCATTTCGGGACCAAATTTTGATTGCGGTATTTTAGCCCTTTTCTAAGCGAAGACTGTCGCGGCTTTTCCCGAGTTTTCGGGACTTCTTTTTTTCACTCTCGATTTCTTCCAGCTCACAAGCGAGGGCAACTACCTGGGAATCCGTCGGAGTTAACCTTCCATCTAGCATTGACCCTCCGGGCTGGGTGAGGAGTGTTTCGGAGAGGTAAGTTTCATCTGCGGCTGTTGTAGGGATATGGATGAGCCCCACCAATGGGTTGACGTCTTCTTTTTCGCGACACATCTCTACCATTTGTTTCTCCAGCCTTTTGAATCGATCCACCATTTCCGCAACTACCCGTAGAGACTTCCTTATGTCATATTGGAAGTTTATTCCCTTCATTAGCAGGGGACACATTCAGGCTGGGGCCCACCCCCTGCTTTCATCAGTTCGCTCACCAACTGCCGATTCTTCCTCACTATGACTTCCTCCGTCTTCCGAAGGCAATTGCGAAGTTTACAACGGAAGTGTGCGTAATATTGCTGCGAATTACGGATTTCAGCTTCATCTAAGAGGGGGGCCTCCCAAGCTGTAAGGAAGAAACACTCATAATTATTGCATCCAAAATAATTAATGCCAAACACACACACACACATCCAAAATGATTATTTCCACACACTACGTTTTATTACACCAAAATTATTTGCGTCTGTATAAGTATTATCTCAACTTCAGTTCTATCAAAAATACAAGGACATACTTAAGCCCCCTGACACTTGCACGCATATCTGGCACGCACTCGCACGCAAAATGCGTGCCAGTGCGTGCCACTTTTGGGGCACGCACTGGGAGGTTCCCGCACTGTTCACTGACACGTTCAAGCATAGTTCACGTCAAGTTCACGCCACGTTCACGCCATGGCACGCATTGGCGCGACTAGTTCCCGCACTGTTCACGACACGTTCACTCATCTTTCCGCATCTTTCCGCATCCTTCCACATCGTTCACGCACCGTTCACGCCAGTTCACGACTTGGCCAAATCATATATAAAGACGGGGCTTCCTACATGATTTTTATCAAAAGCGTATTCTTGTGCTAATCTTTGATTAATATCCCCTGTATTAATGTATGGGTTATCTTTATAGATATTTGAAACAATTATACTTCTATTTAGTATATATTTTATTATTTAGTTATTATTATAGGTTATTAGCTGGTTTGAATAATTTTTAAGCTTTATAATTTACTGAAAAAAATTATATTTTATGGCAGTTATATGCTGATCAGATATTTGGAACCCACTTTACATTATCTTAGAATTTAATTGAAAGATGACTATTCCTTTCATTAGTTTTTGTGCTATAAAATCAATAATTCTCTCTCTCTCTCTCTCTCTCTCTCTCCCCGAGGGATAAAAGGGGGTAAAAGTTAGTGAAAAATATAGTGCAAATTCCTTACATTCGCGCCTAGGCCTATGTTAGTGTAATTTTGCCGATAGACTTACCCAAAGGGTAAAGTTGTAGATTGTGTAGGAGAATAAAGGAAAAGTTTTTAATATATTATAAAAGAGCGGAATAGATGAATTTGAAATGTATTTATTTAATGGTGTATCTGTATAGGCCTACAGCTGTAGTAGGCCTACAGTGTCTATATCTCTGTATTTGAATTGTCTCTTTATGTAACCTATTATGTTTTGTGCTTTCTTTTCAGCTTTTATGCTCTGTTTGGTGAACTTCAAATCCTTGCTGATAATAATACCAAGAGAGAGAGAGAGAGAGAGAGAGAGAGAGAGAGCTATCAGTTTTTATGTTCCCTAGTCTATGATGCATCAAAATATTGAAGCTTATTCTCTCTCTCTCTCTCTCTCTCTCTCTCTCTCTCTCTCTCTCTCTCTCTCTCTCTCTCTCTCTCTCTCTCTCTCTCAATTAAATAAGGAAAGGGGAGAGGTGAAAGAATATATTGTCATTAAACAGATTTTTTCTTTGATGATTATGAGGAAGTAGGGATAAATCCATTGATTTAATTGCCAAGCACTGGCACGCATCCTCCCGCATCGTCCCGCACTGTTCACTCCAGTTCCTGCATCGTTCACGCATCGTTCACGCCAATTTTGGCGTGACAATGCGTGCCACAAATTTTGAACATTTCAAAATTCTCGGCACGCATGCCACGCACCGTTCACGTCAAGTTCACGCCAGTTCCCGCATTGTTCACGCCAGTTCACGCCACAATGCGTGCCAGTGCGTGCCACAAATGCGTGCAAGTGTCAGGGGGGCATTACTCTTAGAAAGTTCGGGCAATTCCTCCCCCAAGAGGTGTGCGTCGTTGTAGCGTGACATCTCTATCTCCTACTTCGTTATGACTGGAAATATGGCTCGGAGGAGGGTATATATACAGTAACTACTAGGTCAAGCACGCACATGCACCTACACCTAGGCCTAACTTAGGCCACGCCTCCCGTTGACAAAACGATTAGGAGCACCGAGCGAGTAGGCCGTAATTCAACAGACGCTCTCCTACAAACTGACCCATCCCCTAGCAACATGGAAAATGTGCGAGGAGGTAAATATAAAACCACAGCGAAATTTCAGTCTGTTTATATTGGAGATTATTTGTTCATGAAAGTGTTGACCGCGATTGTGCTATGAAATTTCAGTCTGTTTACGACGTTGAATATTACATTGTAATAAGCGTCTGTGTTTGCATTACTTTTCAGGTGGGAAGGATCGGAAAAGGAAACGCGATGATAGTGAATCACACCTTCCTTTCAAAAAAAGAAAAAGCCAACTAACCAGTAAGAATTACTTAATAAAAAAAAAATGTACTATGAGGTGTTAATCTCTTTCGATTTGGATGTAGAAAGGATTTTTAATTTGACTTTAGAACTTCAAGTAAATTAAAAACATATTTTCTCTATTGCCAACCAGACATTAATATATACAACGTAATATGAGGTGTTAATAACTTTCGATTTGGATGTAGAAAATATTTTTAATTCGCCTTTAGAACTTCAAGTAAATTAAAAACCTATTTTTCTTATTGCCAACCACACGTTAATATACACAACGTAATATGAGGTGTTAATAACTTTCGATTTGGATGTAGAAAGGATTTTTAATTCGACCTTAGAACTTCAAGTAAATTAAAAACCGTATTATCTCCTATTGCAGTGCCATCAACAAGAGACAAATTACTCGAAGAACCCCCACTTCAGGAGATTGCTTCAACATCCACTGCATACATGCCCCCAAATTCGGACACCACAGGGGTGAGTACCCCGCTAAGAAACAGTCGCAAATTACTCAAAGAACTCCCGCCTCAGGGAATTGCTTCGACATCCACCTCAAGCAACACCCCAGATTTACCTACAGTAACAGCAGGGACGACACCCACTTCAGAACGGATGTTGAAGTTCGTTAAAAGAAAGACAGCCTTCGACAAGATGTACATAGAAGAGGAATACGCACTTCCCTCGGTGAGCGATCCACTATTATTCTTTACATTACATAGTAATGATATACGGGGCTCTTTAGA
This sequence comes from Palaemon carinicauda, assembly GCF_036898095.1. NCBI lineage: Eukaryota > Metazoa > Arthropoda > Malacostraca > Decapoda > Palaemonidae > Palaemon > Palaemon carinicauda. Next base: position 148,584,401 of record NC_090729.1, read on the forward strand.
ACGGTAATTTAAAAATGAATTATTTTCTGCTAAGATCGCTGGTCTTTTGACCTCAATAATGAAAAAACACACTTTCTTACCGAAGGAACAAACGGAAAATACGCTTATGGAGCTGTGGCTCCCGGCCACGGTTATCAATGCTAGTGAAATTGACGGCCTCCTAAATGAATGGGAGGATGCGGTAAATTCTAAGTTCCCTCGAATAATCAATGAATTAATGGGGAGTGGATGGATAGTGGAAGGCATTGACAACTTCAAACTTTTTTACCACCGCCAGGCGGTAATGGCTGGGTTCGGCGCTCCCCTTTACCCTAATAATGATGTCCGAGGTGGGGTTTTCGTCTTTATTCCCTCGGGAATTGGGAATTCCTGTTTTATTCAGTCTCTGGCTGCCTATAGGATGTCTAAACAAACCCTAAATCCTCGTTGCACGAATATAGCTCGATCTGTATATAGCATCCGCTGTTGCATGCAATATGTTAACTTCGACAAGGTTGCCATGCCTATTCAGTGGGAGGACATTTCACGCCTCGAGTTAATGAATCAACTCTCTATTTACATATATGAAATGGAAAGAGGGGGGGATGGGAGGTATATCATTCAGTTGGCAAGGCGTGGATCTAAAAAATTCTCAACTATTGTACCCCTCCTACTAATGGGTGGTGACCATATTTGTCTCATTAAAGATTTTCACCGTTTTGTGAAAAATTTTGCTAGGGCAAATCCTTCTAATCTCCTTTATTTCTGCCATAACTGCCTATCACAGCATGCAACTACAGACCGGCAAAATCGGCATGAAGCTACCTGCGACCTGTCAGTGGCGCTGAATTTTCCCTCTCGCGGGAGCACAGTAAGATTTAGAAACCCCCATAAGACGCAAAAGTTTTCTTATATTTGCGTCTTTGACTTAGAATCAGCTTTGAAGAAATCCCCCGGGGCTTATGGTGTGGAGACCATACACGAATCAATAGCTCATTGCTATATCATTATCGACGGCGAAGGAAAAAGTCGCCTCCACTCATTATTGCGGGAATGATTGCGTCGATAACTTTCTGTCAGACCTTAGTGATTGTTGGGCGTCGATCAGATCACAGTGGAAAACATTCCCCATTGATATGTCGGCCGAGGATGAAAGAACTTTCCAACAGTAGACTGTATGCCAGATGTGTAAGACGTCGTTCAAACACGACCGCGACAAGCACAGACACCATGACCATGCCAAACCCAAGAATAACTTTATTGGCGCTTACTGCGCGCGTTGTAATTTATCGTGTCGTGATCTTAAAACTTGACTCCCCGTTTTCGCACACAATTCTAGTTACGACCTGGGTCTTATCCTTAAGGAATTGAAAACTAAAGTCGATATTACAATCATGACGAAGCAAGGGCTTAAAATTCAGCAAATGACTGTCGATAATTTAGTTTTCCTCGACTCTTTAGCCTTTTTAGGATCTTCTTTGGATAGTTTAGCCTCCGAATATTTTAGGGATGGAAGGAAGGCTGGCTTAACAGAGGACATGTTAAGCGAAATTAGAGATGACAAATTGCGGGGTGAAGTCATTCAAGGCAAATTACCTTTCTGTTATGACTATATAGATAGCCTTGCAAAACTCAAGGAAACGCATTTGCCCCCCAAACCGGATTTGCCCCCCAAAGGAGCGCGATATATCAGAGGAGGAATATAAACGGGCTCAGCGTGTTTGGGATATAAGCAAATGTAAAACTCTGTAAGATTTCCTTCTCCCCTACCTCATTGTAGAGACAGCTTTATTGGGGGATACTCTCATTTGGTGGCGCTTCATACTTTATGATAAGTACGGTCTTGATTTACCACACTATGTTTCACCTCCATCCTACGCCTTTGACAGCTTCCTTAAGATGAGCAAGATTGAGTTGGATCACGTCTATGATGAAGAATAGTATAATCTAATCAAGCATAATGTTAGGGGGGTTTCACTTCTGTGGTGCGTCAATCATTCACTGCCAACAACTGTGAAATAAATCCATCATTTAATCCCGATCTCCACCAAAGTTCTTACATCCTTTATTTAGACTTCAACTCCCTGTATGCAACAGTTATGACTAAGAACCATCCCACTGGTGGAATTCGTAAACTTTCCGATGAAGAAAAGGATCTGTTTTTAGGAAGGGGTATTGAAAATGCTAATACAAATGGGGATAAAGGACACTGGCTCCTGGTCACTACTAAAGCACCTTCAGAAGAAGTTGCTAGAGCCACTGATGAACTGCCGTTATGCTTATCCCACGAGGAAGTTGCTTTTAAAAATCTATCACCCTACTGTAACAGCGTACTAGAACACGAAGGGAGACGCATGACTGTAAAGTGTAAAAAGCTTATGGCCACCCATCACAGTAAAAAAGAATATCTTATTTCCCTCCCTCTTTTACAGTTGTATATGGACTTAGGCCTAGAACTAGAGGTTGTGCATTCAATCTATGAATTCAGTCAAAGTGCTTACATGAAGAATTTTATTAAAACCAACATCGAAGCGAGGAGCGCAGCAACCTCATCTACAGAAAAAAAAAAGCCTTCAAAGCTATGAGTAACTGCGTATTTGGGAAAACTTTACTCAACCCTTTAAAATACGCTGAAAAAAAGTAAAGTTGTCAATAAAGCAACCACTTACTTAAACGAAGCCCGGAATCCGAGACTAAAATCAACCATCCATTTGTCAGAAGACCGTATTATCTGCACTTCTACCCTCCCTCAGGTCGTCATCAATATGCCTAATTACATAGGTTTTGCCATTCTAGAATCGGCCATGTTTGACCTTTACTACTTCTTTTATAAGGTTCTCAAGAATAATTATGGGGATAAAGTCAAACTCCTTTACACCGATACAGATAGTTTCATTTTTGCTCTGGAAGTTGACGATCTTAATTCGGAGTTAGCGCAAGAACCCTTGAAATCATATATGGATTTTTCCAACTTCGACGTTGATCACCCGCTTTTTAGTAATGGGAGAAAGGGGGAGCTGGGGCTTTTAAAATCAGAAACAGGGAGTAATCTTATAACCGAGGTGAAAGCGTTGAAACCTAAAATGTATTCCATGCTAGTTCAGAAACAGGGTCACATTAATCGTGCGAAAGGTATACCAAGTCACATACATGCTTCTATAAACCACGAACAGTATTCCCAAATCCTGGAAGATGATCGTGTCAACTATCTCACTGTACGGACAATTAGAAATGTGAGAGGACAAATGAGTACCACTAAAGTAAAAAAGAAGTGTCTCTCGGCTTTTGATTCGAAGAGATACCATACAAGCCCATACAATTCTTACGCATACGGGCACCCGATATTGAAGTGGGGGATGAGGAAGTTGCGAGTGAAGTTCGAATCAACAACCCCCTTCCCAAATTACTGAATCCACCTTCAGAACCAATCCCTCACGTTTCTGAAAATTTATGGAAAAAGAGAGAAGAAAAGGTTACAGTCTATTTTCCACCCACCGATAATGGAATGGCAGAAAACGGGGAGGAGTGAATACAAAACTTTACTGCGAATAATTACAATGTCTAGCTTTCCCCATGTATTGTTTTGCTAGAGAAAATAAAAGGTTAGCACTTTCCATTAAAGGGTTTTATTTATTCTGCGGTACTTATATGAGCACACTTTTATAATACCTTTCAGTCAGCTAGAGGTTTAGTTAAAATGTACAAGTGCTTTAAAGCTGCAGATTTGGACCTTTTTAGAGAGCCAGCACGCATCATTGTGTCTGGTTTCTCCAACTCGGGTAAATCCTACCTTATTGAAAAATTAATAGTAAAATATGAAAGTAAGTTTACGCACATTATTATGTGCGGTGTGGATCAGCATACTTTGAAATCGCATCCAGTAATAGGACCAAAACTCTCCCTCTTTGCAAATATCGTACACCCTATGAGTGAGAAAGATACGGAAGCTGGCCCGTATTCTATTTTATATATCCTCGATGATATATTTCTCGAGGCTCTACAGGACAAAATTGTTGTGGATGTCTTTACTAAAGGACGTCATAAAAATATCTCTGCTATATTTATTACGCAAAATATGTTTTACAGCGGAAAATACGCCAGAAATATAAGTATAAACGCTTCCCATATGCTATTGTTGAGAACGAGCGATATATCGCAAGTCGAGTTATTAGGAAGGCAAATATTTGGTTCTCCTTTATCAAAGAAATTTGTGAATGTTTGTAAAAAGGCTGTTATGACTAATCCTTTTTCCCATTTGCTGGTTGATTTAAGTTTAAATACTCCTAGCGAACTCCAGTGGAGGACAAATATAGCGGGGAGTTCCTCGTGCGAGGTTGTTTTTGGAGAATGGGAGACGTAATGAGGAAAATTTTAGAAACGGTATATGAAAACTATTCCCACCCATCAAGTTTGGGAGGTATTAATTCCATTTACAGAACCGCCAGAGCTTTAGACGCGCGAATTACCATGAATGACGTAAAAGACTATTTGACCACGAAAGATGCCCATACTCTTCATACGCTTACGAGAAAAAAAATCCCCAGACGTCAAATGGTGACTCCAGCTCCAAAAGTTATCATCAGCTGCGATCTCGCCGATATGCGACGTTTATCTAAATTCAACAAAGGCGTAAACTACCTTCTGATTTGCATAGATATTTTCTCCCGTTACCTCAAGGTCGTTCCTCTTAGAAATAAGAAGGCGCAGACTCTGCTAATATGCCTAAAAGCAATCCTTTCTCTACCTCAATTGCAGGGTGTTAGTCGGCTCCTTACCGATAGGGGGTCAGAATTTTATAACAAACTTACGATCAAGTACCTAAAAGAAGAACATATAAAACTCTACAGCGTTTCCTCGTATGAAATCAAAGCCGCCATTGCAGAACGTGTTATACGTACTCTAAAGCAAAAGATATATAAACATTTAACTCTGAGAAATACTCTCGCGTATCTTGATGTCCTCCCTGAACTCGTAAAAAACTATAATAGGTCCCCACACAGAGGGTTGGGAGGGGGAGTGTCCCCCCTCGAAGTTCATGCATATACAAACCCGGAAATCATTAAGCGACAATTTCGGCGTATGTATAAATCAAGCATCTTTACATCGAAACACAATAGTAAGGCGTTAGCAGTAGGACAGACAGTGCGCATTGCAAGTGGGCTCCGTCGGTCGGTATTCCACCGTGGGTATAAAATTCAAAATACGTTAGAAATATTCAAAATTCGGAGCGTGGACCGGAGACAGGCTCCTTTGACTTATCATCTGGAGGATCTCGCTGGTGAAAAAAATTGAGGGTATTTTTTATAAATCGGAACTAATACCCACAGCCATACCAGAAACTTTCCCTGTTGACATTATCAAAAAGAAAGTTACGAAGGGTAAAGCCAAGTATCTCGTGGCGTGGAGGGGTTACCCTCCGAGTTTTAACTCGTTGGTAGATAGTAAAGATGTTGAAAGGCTGTTTGGGGAAACTTAGAAATGAAATCGCACATACACAAACATGGGGGTTTTCTTTTCTTTTATTTTCTTCTTTAACCTCTCCCAGCAAAAAAAAGGACTGAATTAATTCCTTTGCTACAGAGAACGCATCTCGACTGTTTATCAGAGATCTTCGCTAACTTTTTGAAGGAAAATCTAACTCGCGATAGTAAAGCAATAGAAAAGGTAAAAAAAATATAGGAGCGAAATAAGGACCGTAGCTCGGAAAAAGACACCGCTAAGAGAGAAAAGAAAAATCTTATCATCGCAGAGAGGAAGCGCTATACTTTCAGTCCTTCTTCCTCTCGCGGTGAGCCTAATTGTGGGTTTATTAGGGAAATGAGAGAATACTGTCTGGTACCGCGTAAGACGGTAGAAGGGTCTAATTACCACCAAGACACCGGAGATATAAGTGTTCAAAACTCTAAGCAAAATGCAGAGGAAAATGGAAGGGGGGATAACCAGCAGGGTGGAGGGAGTGATAGAGATTTGCTCCAAAATTTAGTCAAAATGATACAAACGATGAAGTGTAAGCTGGAAAATGAACCAAAGAAAAGGAAACGAAATGAATCGGGCGAGAAAGGCGCGCGTGATCATCTCCCCCTCCCCACGCCACGGGCTTACTCCAATCCCCCTTTGGAGAATATAATTGACGTAAAATTATCCCCCACCAACAGAAGGTACGCCCTCGCTTTCCTTAAATTCTTCGAAGGCCGGGACGATGTCGAGTGGGATGATAGAGGGAACCTGAGGAAACGCATCTACCGTTTAAATTTAATAGACGTGTTTAAGAAATTAATTCAGCAAACGGGCCGTATTGAGGAAGAGGACGTGCCTTTTTATAAAACCCTACTAGATACAGTGGGAATGCCCTATACTTATATAAAGAATGCAAAAGCTCGGATGCAGATGTATGGAATTAGAGTAAAAGGGGGGAGAATAAGAGAGGGAAATAAAGAAAAAAAAAGTAAAAGGTAAACTGCGGTAGGTGCCTTATTAGGAATAAATGTACACCGCTAAGTCTATGCGAAATACACGTCTTTGCATGTCGTGCTCGGAAGGCGTGTAAAGGGGGCGGAGTTTAAGTACTTTATTTGTAGTCCTAGTTAGTTTAGGTTTCATGATCAGTTTACAACACGATCCCAGCATGATACAGTCCGCGCCGCTAAAACTAAGCATCGTCGACTTTACGGCGCCACTTCTAAGAAAGGGGAATGTGTGTTTGGTGGTGGGGGGCAATTCCATTGGCGTCGTATCTTACGGACTTGCGGCGCCAACATATAAAGCCTACCCCTACAGCGATATCGTGAACTGTCGAAGAAGGCTCTTTAATTTAAACCGATGCATTCGCGAAGACCGTCATCCCGTTGGAAGTGTCATCTTGCGGAAACCACCGAGTTTTCCCACCGCGAGTGTACCGTGCGTAGCCACGTTGATAACGCAGTTTAATTACGGGTATGCATATGATAATGATGCCGATGGAAAACTTAGATCGTATGTGACTACTTCAAGGGATACGCATTTCGCTTCAAACTTGAAGAATGATACAACTGAGGCGCGTGTTTTTAACTTTAAGAGGTGTCTACAGGAATTGGAACAGTTTGCCCTGGAGAAAGGAAATGAGGCGTAAATATATACACCATACCCTTTGGAATTGGGAGCTCTGGTCGTGCTGATAGTGTATGGATGTTACACTATTTCCCAGATTTGGTGAACTTGGGTAGGATGTTGGCTGGTAAAGGTAAACAGATTATTTTGCTGGCAAGCGAAAAATGTCTGTTGGCTCCCGAATTGGATAACTTGGAAAGGTTTTCCTTTGTTGCATCTGAAGATTTTCCGCCTGGTTGCGATATTTTAATGTAATTTACTTATTTTCTTATTTATTAAATAAAAAAAAAAATCTACTTTATCCAAATAAATTATGATATGTTATGAATAAAAATGTTTACTGTGTAAGATCCATCCTTTTGTATTTTTTATCTTCGAATTAAACGTTTTTTTCATTCTGAGAAAGAGAATAATTAGGTAATAGTGGTAATATTTAAATGTACTTGTTTTCTCATCTATCCATGTAAATTTGTTCATATGTTAAGAATAATAAAATAAAAAAAAACCTGTGTAATGTTCACCCCTTGTATTTTTTATCTTCGAGTTAAACGCTCTTCTCATTCTGGGAAGGAGAATAATTATGTATTAGGGGCGGTATTTAAATGTACTGGTTTTCTCATTTTATTCATGAAAATATGCTCATATGTTAAGAATAAAAATATTACTGTGTAATGTTCACCCTTTTGTATTTTTATCTTCGAGTTGAATGTTCTTCTCATTTGCGAATGAGAATGATTATGTAATAGAAGCTTCTTTAATGAAAAAAAAAATCTTACGTTAATTTGGTTTAAATATCCCCGTCTCATCTTAACTACTTCAGTTGGACGCTATGGCTGGAGAAAGTCATATAGTAACTCCCGGAAATAGGGATATATTCCCTACAAATAATGCGGGCAGCTTTACAAACAAGCTACAAAATAGTATAAAATTAGATCATAATTTGGAGCATGAAGTAGCCCTTGTTAATATCCATTACCCTAATGAAATTTATGGGCTTGTTAGTGGTGAACTCGATTCAGGGATAGAAATAATAATAACAAAATTGCGGATATCCTTAGGTGGGGAACCCACCGTAACTTCAGCTGCTGAGGAAATTTACAAACCACGAATAAGTATTCTATCCACTGATGCTGGGTATATGGTCTCCCGCATTAACGAAGATTTAACATACGCTTTGAGGAAGATCCTCCCCCTCGGATTTTATCAAGAAAATATACCCACAGCGGGTCTCTTGGAATATGACTATCAAAGAAAGAGTGTGTTATTAAAGTTTACAAAGAGACAGGAAACGGAAGAGGCAATTTATCGAAAAGGACCTATTCACGCCATTAAATTAAAATTTCGGAATAGAATAGGAGCTACATTAGGATTCAATTCAGGCAAACCTTATCAAATTTTTTAAACAAATCCAGGTAATCCTCTAATCAAAACTCATAATTTGCTCGCTCCTTTTCCCCCTTCCCCCACATCGGGGGTGGACTTTGTCCTCGTTTATTCGGATATTGTTGAAAGGTCCTATTTGGGGGGTAAAAAGGTAAATATATTGGATACTTTTAGTATGTGGGGCAGTAAAACGAGAGGGTATCATAATTATGTGTATTACCCTTTAGGGACAAAAGAATTAGATTCAGTATCCATTCACCTGACCGACCAAGAAGGAAGGGAGATACACTTTCGTGAGGATGCCAGCACAATCTGCATCCTTCATATTAGACCAAAGCAGAAAATTATATAAAAGCTGCAACATCCCACACCAAACGTTTATTCAAGAGTGTGTCATCATGAGGGTAGCCTTTCTTTCCCCGTCTCCTGAGGAGTTTAGTATCATATTCGCTAGTCCCCCCATAAAACTCTTGCGTGGAGGGGCTTTAGGGGATATTGAGGTTTTTAGAGCCCCAAGACGTTCCCAGCAAGAGAGTGGGCTTTTCAGTTTATTAGCTGGACTCGCTAAAAGGGTTGCACCCTTTGTGGCAAAGGCGGTCCTGCCATCGGCCCTTGAATTTGGGCAATATGTCATGGGAGATTTACAACAGGGGACAAGAGATTTCAAATCAAGCCTTAAACAGAGGGGGTTGGAGGCGCTAAAATCAACAGGACGACGTATTGTTACTGGCAAAGGGAAGAAAAGGAAAAATGTCAAAAGAAATAGGAAGAAAAGAGTAAATAAAAAGAAAATCTCATCACGTAGGAATATAGGATATAAAGACGTGTTTAGTGCAATGTGATTTAGTTCTGGTAAATAGGCGTTAGTGTGAAGTAATTCAACATGGCATCGGCGGCACAGAGAATTGCGGGTCTCGTAGGGAGCAAACTCCCCACCGCAAAATACACCGCAGGGGTGGTGGATGCTTTTCCCAGACCTAATCGTTTACGAGTGGTGGAAGCTTCCGTGGTTGATCGGCAAACGAGTTTTATTCTACCAACAAATCTTAAATCGGTGGGAGCAATAACTGATCGTTATCTCGAATTTCGTATCAATGGCGTAGAAGGAACACTAATTGATTTAGCCAGTTTGAGTATTGAACTACATTTAAAAGTCACGGCCCCCGATGGGAGCATGTTGGGGGATGATGTAAATGTTGTATTTGTCAATGGTTTGGCAAATACAATCTCCAAGTCGAGCCAGGTTTATATCGGCGAAAGGCTCGTAGAATCAAATCCCCATTTCAATTACTGGTCTTTCATAAAGTTATTAGCTACAGCAAAGTCTCACACTGTCAAAACAGTCGGACGCCTTGGATATGTTTTCCAAGATTACAAGGGAACATCAATTTCAAACGTTTTACCAGACGATTATTTTACAAAATTGAACAAAATGGAAAAAGAGTAGGTTGATAAAGGTAAAAGAGAAGGATTGCATCTTATTCATCCAATTATGCTCGATGTGGCTTCAGTAGATGAATATTTGATGGATAATATCGACGCTCGTATCAAGTTGGAATCAGCCCCAAATGCGTGGTTCATTAATTCCACCGCACAGGCCGAAGAATTTCGATTTCATCTAGAAGAAGCCAGGCTCCATATTGATAAAATCATCCCATGCCCCCCGGCTCTACTCACCCTTCATCAGGCACTTTCAAATCCCAACAGTACGATGGAAACTGTCTTTAATAAAACACTTTACAGGACATACGCGCTAGCCCCTAATCAAACGCAGGCAACGTTGGATTTACCTTTTAATAAGGTTATACCAGAAAAGTTATACCTCACTATTGTTAATATGGAAAGTTTCAATGGTGTTCTGAATAGGAATCCCATTTATTTTGATCATAATAATCTTAAGCACATAGAGGTCACACTGAATGGTTCCACTTTGTACGACATAAACAGTCAATTCCCCGAAAATTTTTCTCATCTTTACTACGAGACATTAAAATCTCTAGGCTTGATTTATGACCACCTAATTCATTATGATTGCTACAGCCATGGTCGGGCAGTCATCGCGTTTAATTTCAAACCTGAAATGGCGTTGATGGATACGCTCGAAGTAGAGAAAAATGGGGATTTGAGAATCCATTTAACGTTTGATAGGCAAGTCAACGAGAATAGAAATATTTTATTGTTTGGAGAAACCCATGGAGTGATAACCACCGATCAAAACCGAAATGTATATTGCGATGTCAGGGCGTAATCAAATAAAAGTTTCCTACCGCTTTTAAGCGTGCAAATGTTAGGCTCAGATTTTTTTTCCCACTAAGTGCTATGTCTTTATTCACGAAATGTTATTTTGCATGTATGCTTCGTATAATAAAAGAAACTAAGTTGTAATACGTTTTTTATTACCCATATATGTCAATGTAAGTAATTATTACCCATATATGGTAATGTAAGCGAAAGGCCTTAAAACAAATGGACTGCGAGAGAGAGAGAGAGAGAGAGAGAGAGAGAGAGAGAGAGAGAGAGAGAGAGAGAGAGAGAGAGAGAGAGATAACGGTGAGGGGAGGCGAGTGAACTTGATTGCCTCACGTTGGGACACATCCATAGGCTTAAATTGAAAGGATGTCACTATCTAGGGTCCAGATAGAGAACTCCATGCCTGGTGGTGACCACACACAGGAAACGCCCCCTTCGATTGCATCACGTTGGCTCGCAAGAGTGTGTCTTAGGATTAAAAAAAAAATGCACAGAGAGATGGGTACTTTTCCATAGGCTTAAATTGAAAGGATTGTGGTCAGGGGGGAGGAGAGCCTCGTCTGCATACAAAGGCGTGTCTTATAATAATAATAAAAAAAAAACTGCGTGCTCGGTAGGAACAATGTCACTATCTACGGGCATGGGTCATCCAGATAGAGAACTCCATGCCTGTCGGTGACCATAAACACAGAAAACGCCCCCCTAGGGATCGGGGGAGGGAGGGAGGGGGAAAGAAGGGTGCGTCATTCAAGATAGACAACTCCCAGCCTGCCGGTGACCATAGACACAGAAAAATGCCCACTGCGGGGGGGGGGGGGGGGGATAGTAGCCTGGGGGGAAAGGGGGGGGGGTTATTTGTAAACAAAACCTTACGTTTAAATCCCCAAAAGGACTGAGCAATCCTGACAAATGGCCTCAAAAAGTGAGCAGCCAAGGCAATGGCCCACTGAGCAGCCAAGGCATTAGCCCCAAAAAGTGAGCAGCCAAGGCAATGGCCCAAAAAAGTGAGCAGCCAAGGCAATGGCCCACTGAGCAGCCAAGGCATTAGCCCCAAAAAGTGAGCAGCCAAGGCAATGGCCCACTGAGCAGCCAAGGCAATGGCCCAAAAAAGTGAGCAGCCAAGGCAATGGCCCCAAAAAGTGAGCAGCCAAGGCATATTTCCTACTACTCATTTGTATGCATTGAATGAAAAGAAAAAAATAAGATTGTTATTCATCCCAACAGAGCCCTCAAAGATAGATTTTTCACCTCCGTTTTATGGTTTTTATAATGGAATTAAAAGTACAATTCAAGCATTTCTGAGTAGCTACATAATCAGGCAGCAGACTATAACTAATTAGGGTTTACTATGAAAATAAAGGACTGACTTTCTCATACCACAAAGATGTTGAATCCATAAGAAAAAAGTAGATCTTATAATGCAAGCAACGTACATACACACAAAAAAGAAGAACTTCCATGTGACTTAAACTAAATTAAACTACAACAGCCGTTGAATGTAACAAGTTAATTCCAAATCTACTTATATGCAAAAGCCGGTGAATGTACACATGAAAATGTCACTCTTTCGTCACAACTAATGGGGCTATAAATACCTGTTTGGTCGCTAGGTAAAATTAGTAATTCAGGAGCTCATCTTATCCTTAACCTTATGCCACCCTCACTCCCGTGCGTGCATGTGTGCAGACTGCTCGGAACTTATCTCCATGTGGGGGCTCTTAGATAGAAGTCATAGCCCCCACACCTTTACTCCCGTCAGTTGGTGACCTATGGAGTGTCTCAAACACCCAGCCTGCCTCCCCAATCACGGCTTCGTCTGCCATATTCTCCGACTATGGTCACCACTGATACAAAGTTATCTGTCCATGATGTCACTGTGAAATGCCTGCCCTTCGTCAGTAGGGGTGTATTTGCTTTGTTTCAGCACGCCGAGGTTCAGTTCTACATCAAGGGCGCCACCCGCGTCAAACAGCAAAGCAGGCTACATACTCACTGCAATCTTCAACGATACGTCTTCAGAATTCTTCGATTGACTTTGCAAGCAAAAGGATACGCCCATACAGTTTGATATCCTCAAAAAATACTTTTAGGAGCGATACTTAGCATCACCAGCCACCTGTGTAGCCAAGATTTTTAGTTCTCTCCACCTAACTATCCTGCCCAATGCCTGTGCCCCAACCCGTATCCTTTTTCTGGATACATTTCAGGGCTTTGCTCCATATACCTATCGTTTCTGGCACTTTATGCGTCTTCCAGCATAATCATAACAAAGTGATATATATATATATATATATATATATATATATATATATAATATATATATATATATATATATATATATATATATATATATATAAACTAGCAGACAAACATAACCAAATCGTATCTTACAGAGATATGACGCACTTCTTTAACAAAATTTGAAGTTGCATTCCTCGTGAATAAACATAAAAAAAAACATAAAAAAAACATAAAAAAAACATAAACAAAACATAAAAACATAAAAATATATAAATATATAAATATATAAATATATATATATATAAATATATAAATATATATATATATATATAAATATATAAATATATATATATATATATATATATATATATATATATATATATAT